>NW_027640481.1:0-234611 GCF_949752795.1 Hyperoodon ampullatus | reverse complement strand
TACCTGAATCCACCCATTTTGCTGCTACTGGTCTTATGACATTGATTTCATTGGCTGAGGGATATTCCATCGTACGTAAGTACCACAATTTTTTTGAACCATTTTTATATTCCTGGGATATTTAAGGTGTACCCAAGTTGAGGTCCTTGTAAGCAGTGCAGGCCCTAAATTTTGGGCGTGGCTGTGTCTTTTTGATTTTCAGTTTTCCCTAGGTATATTCCCTAGACTGGAAGTGCCCTTGGCTCTGTAGCTCTGTTGTTTACTTGTTTTAGGGAACACAATGCACTCCTCCAGAGAGGCAGTTGGCAATTTACATCCCCGCCCATCAGCATAATAAGGCTCCCTGTTCTCCAGGGCCTGTCTTGCCTTTCTGGTTTTTACACATTTTGTGGATGTCCCTTTTGACCGGTGGGAAGTGATACTTCTCTGTAGTTCAGATTTGCATTGCCCGCTTGCTTGCTTGGCCAAAAAAGGGCGTATGCGTTTTCCTCCTGAATATAATCAGGAGAAAACGCATACTCCCTTTTTGGCCAAGTGCATCATTGTCGAAGTTGTGCCCCTCTTCCTGTGCTTTAAAGGCGATTCCAACGTACCTCTTGAAATCTGTTTCCTGCTATTCTGCCTCGCTTTCAAGTCCGCCTCGTTGCCTTCCCTCAACAGATTTTTGGACGATAGTTGTCCTTTATTACTCGGCCCAGTTTGTGAATTGCTGTGCCCCTGAGCTCCATTTTTCAACTCGTTTTTGGTGAGCTGACCGCAAGTCCAAAATTTTGGTTCAGGATCTATACTGATTCCCGGTGGTGGCTGAGACTTTGGTTAATTCTTCTTCTACCGGGAAATTACAGTGATATGTGCCCGTCCAAATGCCTAACAGCTACTCTCTCATTGGTTCTCCCTCTTCCCTTTCATCCTCTGCCAAATTGGCAACCTGTGCGAACCAGGAGGTTAAAGGGGCTGTCTCTCCAAGTTGGAGGTTGATAATAAAGCAGATGGAAAGTCAAACCGGAGCACCAAGAGAGGGACTATTCGTTGAGTTTTAGAAAACCTTTCGTATTCACAGTGTGTCCGTTCTCTAGGATTCCCGTACATGTTAAATCTGTAGTAATATTCCCTTCAACCTGGAGAGTTGGGACCCATGGAATGTGTGCCATGCATTATTGCTTTAAAGGGTCTGCATTTGCTCACCCAATCTCACCAATCCTCTCAGTCCCAAGTGTCCAGCCTTATGCCACATCCAGCTGTCATTGTAGATAGGGTCATTTCAGGTTTCATCAGAGACCCTGAAGGAATTGTAAAGAATTTCCCAGTTTTTTTTGTTTTATTTTTGAAATTCCTTTTTATAGTGGGTTTGAGCTGATTCTCGCTGCCATATTTATCCCAGTCTAGACACACTTGATTCCCTTACGGAGACATATCAATACATAGGTTTTAAGATTCTTACTAGTCAGATAATTCCTCTGCGGGAAATATGGGGTTTTGAGTCCCTTTCACTGAGGAAGGTGTAGGTCTTGTCTATTCCATAGTTGGTTTTTGGAACGGTACCTGTGCTTTTATCAAACTCTGGTTTTATGCATCACCCCACCTCTCCTTCCCCCTTAAGCAGGCATAAGAGTGTTTTCTAAATGTGAGACACTGTTCTCTTTCCTAACTCAGTTCAAGTGTAGCCATGTTTACAGGATCTTCATAAGTGATATCTTATGATAAGTTTCTTTTTTCTCTGTGACTTATTTCACTTAGAATCATCGTACCTGAATCCACCCATTTTGCTGCTACTGGTCTTATGACATTGATTTCATGGCTGAGGGATATTCCATCGTACGTAAGTACCACAATTTTTTGAACCATTTTTATATTTCCTGGGATATTTAAGGTGTACCCAAGTTGAGGTCCTTGTAAGCAGTGCAGCCCTAAATTTTGGGGTGGCTGTGTCTTTTTGATTTTCAGTTTTCCCAAGGTATATTCCCTAGACTGGAAGTGCCCTTGGCTCTGTAGCTCTGTTGTTTACTTGTTTTAGGGAACACAATGCACTCCTCCAGAGAGGCAGTTGGCAATTTACATCCCGCCCATCAGCATAACAAGGCTCCCTGTTCTCCAGGGCCTGTCTTGCCTTACTGGTTTTTACACATTTTGTGGATGTCCCTTTTGACCGGTGGGAAGTGATACTTCTTTGTAGTGCAGATTTGCATTGCCCGCTTGCTTGCTTGGCCAAAAAGGGCGTATGCGTTTTCTCCTGAATATATTCAGGAGAAAACGCATACGCCCTTTTTGGCCAAGTGCATCATTGTCGAAGTTGTGCCCCTCTTCCTGTGCTTTAAAGGCGACTCCAACGTACCTCTTGAAATCTGTTTCCTGCTATTCTGCCTCGCTTTCAAGTCCGCCTCGTTGCCTTCCCTCAACAGATTTTTGGACGATAGTTGTCCTTTATTACTCGGCCAGTTTGTGAATTGCTGTGCCCCTGAGCTCCATTTTTCAACTCGTTTTTGGTGAGCTGACCGCAAGTCCAAAATTTTGGTTCAGGATCTATACTGATTCCCGGTGGGTGGCTGAGACTTTGGTTAATTCTTCTTCCTGCCGGGAAATTACAGTGATATGTGCCCGTCCAAATGCCTAACAGCTACTCTCTCATTGGTTCTCCCTCTTCCCTTTCATCCTCTGCCAAATTGGCAACCTGTGCGAACCAGGAGGTTAAAGGGGCTGTCTCTCCAAGTTGGGAGGTTGATAATAAAGCAGATGGAAAGTCAAACCGGAGCACCAGGAGAGGGACTATTCGTTGAGTTTTAGAAACCTTTCGTATTCACAGTGTGTCCGTTCTCTAGGATTCCCGTACATGTTATATCTGTAGTAATATTCCATTCAACCTGGAGAGTTGGGACCCATGGAATGTGTGCCATGCATTATTGCTTTAAAGGGTCTGCATTTGCTCACCCAATCTCACCAATCCTCTCAGTCCCAAGTGTCCAGCCTTATGCCACATCCAGCTGTCATTGTAGATAGGGTCATTTCAGGTTTCATCAGAGACCCTGAAGGAATTGTAAAGAATTTCCCAGTTTTTTTGTTTTATTTTTGAAATTCCTTTTTATAGTGGGTTTGAGCTGATTCTCGCTGCCATATTTATCCCAGTCTAGACACACTTGATTCCCTTACGGAGACATATCAATACATAGGTTTTAAGATTCTTACTAGTCAGATATATTCCTCTGCGGGAAATATGGGGTTTTGAGTCCCTTTCACTGAGGAAGGTGTAGGTCTTGTCTATTCCATAGTTGGTTTTTGGAACGGTACCTGTGCTTATATCAAACTCTGGTTTTATGCATCACCCCACCTCTCCTTCCCCCTTAAGCAGGCATAAGAGTGTTTTCTAAATGTGAGACACTGTTCTCTTTCCTAACTCAGTTCAAGTGTAGCCATGTTTACAGGATCTTCATAAGTGATATCTTATGATAAGTTTCTTTTTCTCTGTGACTTATTTCACTTAGAATCATCGTACCTGAATCCACCCATTTTGCTGCTACTGGTCTTATGACATTGATTTCATGGCTGAGGGATATTCCATCGTACGTAAGTACCACAATTTTTTGAACCATTTTTATATTTCCTGGGATATTTAAGGTGTACCCAAGTTGAGGTCCTTGTAAGCAGTGCAGCCCTAAATTTTGGGGTGGCTGTGTCTTTTTGATTTTCAGTTTTCCCAAAGTATATTCCCCAGACTGGAAGTGCCCTTGGCTCTGTAGCTCTGTTCTTTACTTGTTTTAGGGAACACAATGCACTCCTCCAGAGAGGCAGTTGGCAATTTACATCCCGCCCATCAGCATAACAAGGCTCCCTGTTCTCCAGGGCCTGTCTTGCCTTTCTGGTTTTTACACATTTTGTGGATGTCCCTTTTGACCGTGGGAAGTGATACTTCTTTGTAGTGCAGATTTGCATTGCCCGCTTGCTTGCTTGGCCAAAAAGGGCGTATGTGTTTTCTCCTGAATATATTCAGGAGAAAACGCATACGCCCTTTTTGGCCAAGTGCATCATTGTCGAAGTTGTGCCCCTCTTCCTGTGCTTTAAAGGCGATTCCAACATACCTCTTGAAATCTGTTTCCTGCTATTCTGCCTCGCTTTCAAGTCCGCCTCGTTGCCTTCCCTCAACAGATTTTTGGACGATAGTTGTCCTTTATTACTCGGCCAGTTTGTGAATTGCTGTGCCCCTGAG
Source organism: Hyperoodon ampullatus (assembly GCF_949752795.1). NCBI lineage: Eukaryota > Metazoa > Chordata > Mammalia > Artiodactyla > Ziphiidae > Hyperoodon > Hyperoodon ampullatus. Next base: position 230,413 of record NW_027640481.1, on the reverse strand, counting down.
CTCCATTTTTCAACTCGTTTTTGGTGAGCTGACCGCAAGTCCAAAATTTTGGTTCAGGATCTATACTGATTCCCGGTGGGTGGCTGAGACTTTGGTTAATTCTTCTTCCTGCCGGGAAATTACAGTGATATGTGCCCGTCCAAATGCCTAACAGCTACTCTCTCATTGGTTCTCCCTCTTCCCTTTCATCCTCTGCCAAATTGGCAACCTGTGCGAACCAGGAGGTTAAAGGGGCTGTCTCTCCAAGTTGAGAGGTTGATAATAAAGCAGATGGAAAGTCAAACCGGAGCACCAGGAGAGGGACTATTCGTTGAGTTTTAGAAACCTTTCGTATTCACAGTGTGTCCGTTCTCTAGGATTCCCGTACATGTTATATCTGTAGTAATATTCCCTTCAACCTGGAGAGTTGGGACCCATGGAATGTGTGCCATGCATTATTGCTTTAAAGGGTGTGCATTTGCTCACCCAATCTCACCAATCCTCTCAGTCCCAAGTGTCCAGCCTTATGCCACATCCAGCTGTCATTGTAGATAGGGTCATTTCAGGTTTCATCAGAGACCCTGAAGGAATTGTAAAGAATTTCCCAGTTTTTTTGTTTTGTTTTTGAAATTCCTTTTTATAGTGGGTTTGAGCTGATTCTCGCTGCCATATTTATCCCAGTCTAGACACACTTGATTCCCTTACGGAGACATATCAATACATAGGTTTTAAGATTCTTACTAGTCAGATATATTCCTCTGCGGGAAATATGGGGTTTTGAGTCCCTTTCACTGAGGAAGGTGTAGGTCTTGTCTATTCCATAGTTGGTTTTTGGAACGGTACCTGTGCTTATATCAAACTCTGGTTTTATGCATCACCCCACCTCTCCTTCCCCCTTAAGCAGGCATAAGAGTGTTTTCTAAATGTGAGACACTGTTCTCTTTCCTAACTCAGTTCAAGTGTAGCCATGTTTACAGGATCTTCATAAGTGATATCTTATGATAAGTTTCTTTTTCTGTGTGACTTATTTCACTTAGAATCATCGTACCTGAATCCACCCATTTTGCTGCTACTGGTCTTATGACATTGATTTCATGGCTGAGGGATATTCCATCGTACGTAAGTACCACAATTTTTTGAACCATTTTTATATTTCCTGGGATATTTAAGGTGTACCCAAGTTGAGGTCCTTGTAAGCAGTGCAGCCCTAAATTTTGGGGTGGCTGTGTCTTTTTGATTTTCAGTTTTCCCAAGGTATATTCCCTAGAGTGGAAGTGCCCTTGGCTCTGTAGCTCTGTTCTTTACTTGTTTTAGGGAACACAATGCACTCCTCCAGAGAGGCAGTTGGCAATTTACATCCCGCCCATCAGCATAACAAGGCTCCCTGTTCTCCAGGGCCTGTCTTGCCTTTCTGGTTTTTACACATTTTGTGGATGTCCCTTTTGACCGGTGGGAAATGATACTTCTTTGTAGTGCAGATTTGCATTGCCCGCTTGCTTGCTTGGCCAAAAAGGGCGTATGCGTTTTCTCCTGAATATATTCAGGAGAAAACGCATACACCCTTTTTGGCCAAGTGCATCATTGTCGAAGTTGTGCCCCTCTTCCTGTGCTTTAAAGGCGATTCCAACATACCTCTTGAAATCTGTTTCCTGCTATTCTGCCTCGCTTTCAAGTCCGCCTCGTTGCCTTCCCTCAACAGATTTTTGGACGATAGTTGTCCTTTATTACTCGGCCAGTTTGTGAATTGCTGTGCCCCTGAGCTCCATTTTTCAACACGTTTTTGGTGAGCTGACCGCAAGTCCAAAATTTTGGTTCAGGATCTATACTGATTCCCGGTGGGTGGCTGAGACTTTGGTTAATTCTTCTTCCTGCCGGGAAATTACAGTGATATGTGCCCGTCCAAATGCCTAACAGCTACTCTCTCATTGGTTCTCCCTCTTCCCTTTCATCCTCTGCCAAATTGGCAACCTGTGCGAACCAGGAGGTTAAAGGGTCTGTCTCTCCAAGTTGGGAGGTTGATAATAAAGCAGATGGAAAGTCAAACCGGAGCACCAGGAGAGGGACTATTCGTTGAGTTTTAGAAACCTTTCGTATTCACAGTGTGTCCGTTCTCTAGGATTCCCGTACATGTTATATCTGTAGTAATATTCCCTTCAACCTGGAGAGTTGGGACCCATGGAATGTGTGCCATGCATTATTGCTTTAAAGGTTCTGCATTTGCTCACCCAATCTCACCAATCCTCTCAGTCCCAAGTGTCCAGCCTTATGCCACATCCAGCTGTCGTTGTAGATTGGGTCATTCCAGGTTTCATCAGAGACCCTGAAGGAATTGTAAAGAATTTCCCAGTTTTTTTGTTTTGTTTTTGAAATTCCTTTTTATAGTGGGTTTGAGCTGATTCTCGCTGCCATGTTTATGCCAGTCTAGACACACTTGATTCCCTTACGGAGACATATCAATACATAGGTTTTAAGATTCTTACTAGTCAGATATATTCCTCTGCGGGAAATATGGGGTTTTGAATCCCTTTCACTGAGGAAGGTGTAGGTCTTGTCTATTCCATAGTTGGTTTTTGGAACGGTACCTGTGCTTATATCAAACTCTGCTTTTATGCATCACCCCACCTCTCCTTCCCCCTTAAGCAGGCATAAGAGTGTTTTCTAAATGTGAGACACTGTTCTCTTTCCTAACTCAGTTCAAGTGTAGCCATGTTTACAGGATCTTCATAAGTGATATCTTATGATAAGTTTCTTTTTCTCTGTGACTTATTTCACTTAGAATCATCGTACCTGAATCCACCCATTTTGCTGCTACTGGTCTTATGACATTGATTTCATGGCTGAGGGATATTCCATCGTACGTAAGTACCACAATTTTTTGAACCATTTTTATATTTCCTGGGATATTTAAGGTGTACCCAAGTTGAGGTCCTTTTAAGCAGTGCAGCCCTAAATTTTGGGGTGGCTGTGTCTTTTTGATTTTCAGTTTTCCCAAGGTATATTCCCTAGACTGGAAGTGCCCTTGGCTCTGTAGCTCTGTTGTTTACTTGTTTTAGGGAACACAATGCACTCCTCCAGAGAGGCAGTTGGCAATTTACATCCCGCCCATCAGCATAACAAGGCTCCCTGTTCTCCAGGGCCTGTCTTGCCTTTCTGGTTTTTACACATTTTGTGGATGTCCCTTTTGACCGGTGGGAAGTGATACTTCTCTGTAGTGCAGATTTGCATTGCCCGCTTGCTTGCTTGGCCAAAAAGGGCGTATGCGTTTTCTCCTGAATATATTCAGGAGAAAACGCATACGCCCTTTTTGGCCAAGTGCATCATTGTCGAAGTTGTGCCCCTCTTCCTGTGCTTTAAAGGCGACTCCAACGTACCTCTTGAAATCTGTTTCCTGCTATTCTGCCTCGCTTTCAAGTCCGCCTCGTTGCCTTCCCTCAACAGATTTTTGGACGATAGTTGTCCTTTATTACTCGGCCAGTTTGTGAATTGCTGTGCCCCTGAGCTCCATTTTTCAACTCGTTTTTGGTGAGCTGACCGCAAGTCCAAAATTTTGGTTCAGGATCTATACTGATTCCCGGTGGGTGGCTGAGACTTTGGTTAATTCTTCTTCCTGCCGGGAAATTACAGTGATATGTGCCCGTCCAAATGCCTAACAGCTACTCTCTCATTGGTTCTCCCTCTTCCCTTTCATCCTCTGCCAAATTGGCAACCTGTGCGAACCAGGAGGTTAAAGGGGCTGTCTCTCCAAGTTGGGAGGTTGATAATAAAGCAGATGGAAAGTCAAACCGGAGCACCAGGAGAGGGACTATTCGTTGAGTTTTAGAAACCTTTCGTATTCACAGTGTGTCCGTTCTCTAGGATTCCCGTACATGTTATATCTGTAGTAATATTCCCTTCAACCTGGAGAGTTGGGACCCATGGAATGTGTGCCATGCATTATTGCTTTAAAGGGTCTGCATTTGCTCACCCAATCTCACCAATCCTCTCAGTCCCAAGTGTCCAGCCTTATGCCACATCCAGCTGTCATTGTAGATAGGGTCATTTCAGGTTTCATCAGAGACCCTGAAGGAATTGTAAAGAATTTCCCAGTTTTTTTGTTTTATTTTTGAAATTCCTTTTTATAGTGGGTTTGAGCTGATTCTCGCTGCCATATTTATCCCAGTCTAGACACACTTGATTCCCTTACGGAGACATATCAATACATAGGTTTTAAGATTCTTACTAGTCAGATATATTCCTCTGCGGGAAATATGGGGTTTTGAGTCCCTTTCACTGAGGAAGGTGTAGGTCTTGTCTATTCCATAGTTGGTTTTTGGAACGGTACCTGTGCTTATATCAAACTCTGGTTTTATGCATCACCCCACCTCTCCTTCCCCCTTAAGCAGGCATAAGAGTGTTTTCTAAATGTGAGACACTGTTCTCTTTCCTAACTCAGTTCAAGTGTAGCCATGTTTACAGGATCTTCATAAGTGATATCTTATGATAAGTTTCTTTTTCTCTGTGACTTATTTCACTTAGAATCATCGTACCTGAATCCACCCATTTTGCTGCTACTGGTCTTATGACATTGATTTCATGGCTGAGGGATATTCCATCGTACGTAAGTACCACAATTTTTTGAACCATTTTTATATTTCCTGGGATATTTAAGGTGTACCCAAGTTGAGGTCCTTGTAAGCAGTGCAGCCCTAAATTTTGGGGTGGCTGTGTCTTTTTGATTTTCAGTTTTCCCAAGGTATATTCCCTAGACTGGAAGTGCCCTTGGCTCTGTAGCTCTGTTGTTTACTTGTTTTAGGGAACACAATGCACTCCTCCAGAGAGGCAGTTGGCAATTTACATCCCGCCCATCAGCATAACAAGGCTCCCTGTTCTCCAGGGCCTGTCTTGCCTTTCTGGTTTTTACACATTTTGTGGATGTCCCTTTTGACCGGTGGGAAGTGATACTTCTCTGTAGTGCAGATTTGCATTGCCCGCTTGCTTGCTTGGCCAAAAAGGGCGTATGCGTTTTCTCCTGAATATATTCAGGAGAAAACGCATACGCCCTTTTTGGCCAAGTGCATCATTGTCGAAGTTGTGCCCCTCTTCCTGTGCTTTAAAGGCGACTCCAACGTACCTCTGGAAATCTGTTTCCTGCTATTCTGCCTCGCTTTCAAGTCCGCCTCGTTGCCTTCCCTCAACAGATTTTTGGACGATAGTTGTCCTTTATTACTCGGCCAGTTTGTGAATTGCTGTGCCCCTGAGCTCCATTTTTCAACTCGTTTTTGGTGAGCTGACCGCAAGTCCAAAATTTTTGTTCAGGATCTATACTGATTCCCGGTGGGTGGCTGAGACTTTGGTTAATTCTTCTTCCTGCCGGGAAATTACAGTGATATGTGCCCGTCCAAATGCCTAACAGCTACTCTCTCATTGGTTCTCCCTCTTCCCTTTCATCCTCTGCCAAATTGGCAACCTGTGCGAACCAGGAGGTTAAAGGGGCTGTCTCTCCAAGTTGGGAGGTTGATAATAAAGCAGATGGAAAGTCAAACCGGAGCACCAGGAGAGGGACTATTCGTTGAGTTTTAGAAACCTTTCGTATTCACAGTGTGTCCGTTCTCTAGGATTCCCGTACATGTTATATCTGTAGTAATATTCCCTTCAACCTGGAGAGTTGGGACCCATGGAATGTGTGCCATGCATTATTGCTTTAAAGGGTCTGCATTTGCTCACCCAATCTCACCAATCCTCTCAGTCCCAAGTGTCCAGCCTTATGCCACATCCAGCTGTCATTGTAGATAGGGTCATTTCAGGTTTCATCAGAGACCCTGAAGGAATTGTAAAGAATTTCCCAGTTTTTTTGTTTTATTTTTGAAATTCCTTTTTATAGTGGGTTTGAGCTGATTCTCGCTGCCATATTTATCCCAGTCTAGACACACTTGATTCCCTTACGGAGACATATCAATACATAGGTTTTAAGATTCTTACTAGTCAGATATATTCCTCTGCGGGAAATATGGGGTTTTGAGTCCCTTTCACTGAGGAAGGTGTAGGTCTTGTCTATTCCATAGTTGGTTTTTGGAACGGTACCTGTGCTTATATCAAACTCTGGTTTTATGCATCACCCCACCTCTCCTTCCCCCTTAAGCAGGCATAAGAGTGTTTTCTAAATGTGAGACACTGTTCTCTTTCCTAACTCAGTTCAAGTGTAGCCATGTTTACAGGATCTTCATAAGTGATATCTTATGATAAGTTTCTTTTTCTCTGTGAATTATTTCACTTAGAATCATCGTACCTGAATCCACCCATTTTGCTGCTACTGGTCTTATGACATTGATTTCATGGCTGAGGGATATTCCATCGTACGTAAGTACCACAATTTTTTGAACCATTTTTATATTTCCTGGGATATTTAAGGTGTACCCAAGTTGAGGTCCTTGTAAGCAGTGCAGCCCTAAATTTTGGGGTGGCTGTGTCTTTTTGATTTTCAGTTTTCCCAAGGTATATTCCCTAGACTGGAAGTGCCCTTGGCTCTGTAGCTCTGTTGTTTACTTGTTTTAGGGAACACAATGCACTCCTCCAGAGAGGCAGTTGGCAATTTACATCCCGCCCATCAGCATAACAAGGCTCCCTGTTCTCCAGGGCCTGTCTTGCCTTTCTGGTTTTTACACATTTTGTGGATGTCCCTTTTGACCGGTGGGAAGTGATACTTCTCTGTAGTGCAGATTTGCATTGCCCGCTTGCTTGCTTGGCCAAAAAGGGCGTATGCGTTTTCTCCTGAATATATTCAGGAGAAAACGCATACGCCCTTTTTGGCCAAGTGCATCATTGTCGAAGTTGTGCCCCTCTTCCTGTGCTTTAAAGGCGATTCCAACGTACCTCTTGAAATCTGTTTCCTGCTATTCTGCCTCGCTTTCAAGTCCGCCTCGTTGCCTTCCCTCAACAGATTTTTGGACGATAGTTGTCCTTTATTACTCGGCCAGTTTGTGAATTGCTGTGCCCCTGAGCTCCATTTTTCAACTCGTTTTTGGTGAGCTGACCGCAAGTCCAAAATTTTGGTTCAGGATCTATACTGATTCCCGGTGGGTGGCTGAGACTTTGGTTAATTCTTCTTCCTGCCGGGAAATTACAGTGATATGTGCCCGTCCAAATGCCTAACAGCTACTCTCTCATTGGTTCTCCCTCTTCCCTTTCATCCTCTGCCAAATTGGCCACCTGTGCGAACCAGGAGGTTAAAGGGGCTGTCTCTCCAAGTTGGGAGGTTGATAATAAAGCAGATGGAAAGTCAAACCGGAGCACCAGGAGAGGGACTATTCGTTGAGTTTTAGAAACCTTTCGTATTCACAGTGTGTCCGTTCTCTAGGATTCCCGTACATGTTATATCTGTAGTAATATTCCCTTCAACCTGGAGAGTTGGGACCCATGGAATGTGTGCCATGCATTATTGCTTTAAAGGGTCTGCATTTGCTCACCCAATCTCACCAATCCTCTCAGTCCCAAGTGTCCAGCCTTATGCCACATCCAGCTGTCATTGTAGATAGGGTCATTTCAGGTTTCATCAGAGACCCTGAAGGAATTGTAAAGAATTTCCCAGTTTTTTTGTTTTATTTTTGAAATTCCTTTTTATAGTGGGTTTGAGCTGATTCTCGCTGCCATATTTATCCCAGTCTAGACACACTTGATTCCCTTACGGAGACATATCAATACATAGGTTTTAAGATTCTTACTAGTCAGATATATTCCTCTGCGGGAAATATGGGGTTTTGAGTCCCTTTCACTGAGGAAGGTGTAGGTCTTGTCTATTCCATAGTTGGTTTTTGGAACGGTACCTGTGCTTATATCAAACTCTGGTTTTATGCATCACCCCACCTCTCCTTCCCCCTTAAGCAGGCATAAGAGTGTTTTCTAAATGTGAGACACTGTTCTCTTTCCTAACTCAGTTCAAGTGTAGCCATGTTTACAGGATCTTCATAAGTGATATCTTATGATAAGTTTCTTTTTCTCTGTGACTTATTTCACTTAGAATCATCGTACCTGAATCCACCCATTTTGCTGCTACTGGTCTTATGACATTGATTTCATGGCTGAGGGATATTCCATCGTACGTAAGTACCACAATTTTTTGAACCATTTTTATATTTCCTGGGATATTTAAGGTGTACCCAAGTTGAGGTCCTTGTAAGCAGTGCAGCCCTAAATTTTGGGGTGGCTGTGTCTTTTTGATTTTCAGTTTTCCCAAGGTATATTCCCCAGACTGGAAGTGCCCTTGGCTCTGTAGCTCTGTTGTTTACTTGTTTTAGGGAACACAATGCACTCCTCCAGAGAGGCAGTTGGCAATTTACATCCCGCCCATCAGCATAACAAGGCTCCCTGTTCTCCAGGGCCTGTCTTGCCTTTCTGGTTTTTACACATTTTGTGGATGTCCCTTTTGACCGGTGGGAAGTGATACTTCTCTGTAGTGCAGATTTGCATTGCCCGCTTGCTTGCTTGGCCAAAAAGGGCGTATGCGTTTTCTCCTGAATATATTCAGGAGAAAACGCATACGCCCTTTTTGTCCAAGTGCATCATTGTCGAAGTTGTGCCCCTCTTCCTGTGCTTTAAAGGCGATTCCAACGTACCTCTTGAAATCTGTTTCCTGCTATTCTGCCTCGCTTTCAAGTCCGCCTCGTTGCCTTCCCTCAACAGATTTTTGGACGATAGTTGTCCTTTATTACTCGGCCAGTTTGTGAATTGCTGTGCCCCTGAGCTCCATTTTTCAACTCGTTTTTGGTGAGCTGACCGCAAGTCCAAAATTTTGGTTCAGGATCTATACTGATTCCCGGTGGGTGGCTGAGACTTTGGTTAATTCTTCTTCCTGCCGGGAAATTACAGTGATATGTGCCCGTCCAAATGCCTAACAGCTACTCTCTCATTGGTTCTCCCTCTTCCCTTTCATCCTCTGCCAAATTGGCAACCTGTGCGAACCAGGAGGTTAAAGGGGCTGTCTCTCCAAGTTGGGAGGTTGATAATAAAGCAGATGGAAAGTCAAACCGGAGCACCAGGAGAGGGACTATTCGTTGAGTTTTAGAAACCTTTCGTATTCACAGTGTGTCCGTTCTCTAGGATTCCCGTACATGTTATATCTGTAGTAATATTCCCTTCAACCTGGAGAGTTGGGAGCCATGGAATGTGTGCCATGCATTATTGCTTTAAAGGGTCTGCATTTGCTCACCCAATCTCACCAATCCTCTCAGTCCCAAGTGTCCAGCCTTATGCCACATCCAGCTGTCATTGTAGATAGGGTCATTTCAGGTTTCATCAGAGACCCTGAAGGAATTGTAAAGAATTTCCCAGTTTTTTTGTTTTATTTTTGAAATTCCTTTTTATAGTGGGTTTGAGCTGATTCTCGCTGCCATATTTATCCCAGTCTAGACACACTTGATTCCCTTATGGAGACATATCAATACATAGGTTTTAAGATTCTTACTAGTCAGATATATTCCTCTGCGGGAAATATGGGGTTTTGAGTCCCTTTCACTGAGGAAGGTGTAGGTCTTGTCTATTCCATAGTTGGTTTTTGGAACGGTACCTGTGCTTATATCAAACTCTGGTTTTATGCATCACCCCACCTCTCCTTCCCCCTTAAGCAGGCATAAGAGTGTTTTCTAAATGTGAGACACTGTTCTCTTTCCTAACTCAGTTCAAGAGTAGCCATGTTTACAGGATCTTCATAAGTGATATCTTATGATAAGTTTCTTTTTCTCTGTGACTTATTTCACTTAGAATCATCGTACCTGAATCCACCCATTTTGCTGCTACTGGTCTTATGACATTGATTTCATGGCTGAGGGATATTCCATCGTACGTAAGTACCACAATTTTTTGAACCATTTTTATATTTCCTGGGATATTTAAGGTGTACCCAAGTTGAGGTCCTTGTAAGCAGTGCAGCCCTAAATTTTGGGGTGGCTGTGTCTTTTTGATTTTCAGTTTTCCCAAGGTATATTCTCTAGACTGGAAGTGCCCTTGGCTCTGTAGCTCTGTTGTTTACTTGTTTTAGGGAACACAATGCACTCCTCCAGAGAGGCAGTTGGCAATTTACATCCCGCCCATCAGCATAACAAGGCTCCCTGTTCTCCAGGGCCTGTCTTGCCTTTCTGGTTTTTACACATTTTGTGGATGTCCCTTTTGACCGGTGGGAAGTGATACTTCTTTGTAGTGCAGATTTGCATTGCCCGCTTGCTTGCTTGGCCAAAAAGGGCGTATGCGTTTTCTCCTGAATATATTCAGGAGAAAACGCATACGCCCTTTTTGGCCAAGTGCATCATTGTCGAAGTTGTGCCCCTCTTCCTGTGCTTTAAAGGCGATTCCAACGTACCTCTGGAAATCTGTTTCCTGCTATTCTGCCTCGCTTTCAAGTCCGCCTCGTTGCCTTCCCTCAACAGATTTTTGGACGATAGTTGTCCTTTATTACTCGGCCAGTTTGTGAATTGCTGTGCCCCTGAGCTCCATTTTTCAACTCGTTTTTGGTGAGCTGACCGCAAGTCCAAAATTTTGGTTCAGGATCTATACTGATTCCCGGTGGGTGGCTGAGACTTTGGTTAATTCTTCTTCCTGCCGGGAAATTACAGTGATATGTGCCCGTCCAAATGCCTAACAGCTACTCTCTCATTGGTTCTCCCTCTTCCCTTTCATCCTCTTCCAAATTGGCAACCTGTGCGAACCAGGAGGTTAAAGGGGCTGTCTCTCCAAGTTGGGAGGTTGATAATAAAGCAGATGGAAAGTCAAACCGGAGCACCAGGAGAGGGACTATTCGTTGAGTTTTAGAAACCTTTCGTATTCACAGTGTGTCCGTTCTCTAGGATTCCCGTACATGTTATATCTGTAGTAATATTCCCTTCAACCTGGAGAGTTGGGACCCATGGAATGTGTGCCATGCATTATTGCTTTAAAGGGTCTGCATTTGCTCACCCAATCTCACCAATCCTCTCAGTCCCAAGTGTCCAGCCTTATGCCACATCCAGCTGTCATTGTAGATAGGGTCATTTCAGGTTTCATCAGAGACCCTGAAGGAATTGTAAAGAATTTCCCAGTTTTTTTGTTTTATTTTTGAAATTCCTTTTTATAGTGGGTTTGAGCTGATTCTCGCTGCCATATTTATCCCAGTCTAGACACACTTGATTCCCTTACGGAGACATATCAATACATAGGTTTTAAGATTCTTACTAGTCAGATATATTCCTCTGCGGGAAATATGGGGTTTTGAGTCCCTTTCACTGAGGAAGGTGTAGGTCTTGTCTATTCCATAGTTGGTTTTTGGAACGGTACCTGTGCTTATATCAAACTCTGGTTTTATGCATCACCCCACCTCTCCTTCTCCCTTAAGCAGGCATAAGAGTGTTTTCTAAATGTGAGACACTGTTCTCTTTCCTAACTCAGTTCAAGTGTAGCCATGTTTACAGGATCTTCATAAGTGATATCTTATGATAAGTTTCTTTTTCTGTGTGACTTATTTCACTTAGAATCATCGTACCTGAATCCACCCATTTTGCTGCTACTGGTCTTATGACATTGATTTCATGGCTGAGGGATATTCCATCGTACGTAAGTACCACAATTTTTTGAACCATTTTTATATTTCCTGGGATACTTAAGGTGTACCCAAGTTGAGGTCCTTGTAAGCAGTGCAGCCCTAAATTTTGGGGTGGCTCTGTCTTTTTGATTTTCAGTTTTCCCAAGGTATATTCCCTAGACTGGAAGTGCCCTTGGCTCTGTAGCTCTGTTGTTTACTTGTTTTAGGGAACACAATGCACTCCTCCAGAGAGGCAGTTGGCAATTTACATCCCGCCCATCAGCATAACAAGGCTCCCTGTTCTCCAGGGCCTGTCTTGCCTTTCTGGTTTTTACACATTTTGTGGATGTCCCTTTTGACCGGTGGGAAGTGATACTTCTTTGTAGTGCAGATTTGCATTGCCCGCTTGCTTGCTTGGCCAAAAAGGGCGTATGCGTTTTCTCCTGAATATATTCAGGAGAAAACGCATACGCCCTTTTTGGCCAAGTGCATCATTGTCGAAGTTGTGCCCCTCTTCCTGTGCTTTAAAGGCGATTCCAACGTACCTCTGGAAATCTGTTTCCTGCTATTCTGCCTCGCTTTCAAGTCCGCCTCGTTGCCTTCCCTCAACAGATTTTTGGACGATAGTTGTCCTTTATTACTCGGCCAGTTTGTGAATTGCTGTGCCCCTGAGCTCCATTTTTCAACTCGTTTTTGGTGAGCTGACCGCAAGTCCAAAATTTTGGTTCAGGATCTATACTGATTCCCGGTGGGTGGCTGAGACTTTGGTTAATTCTTCTTCCTGCCGGGAAATTACAGTGATATGTGCCCGTCCAAATGCCTAACAGCTACTCTCTCATTGGTTCTCCCTCTTCCCTTTCATCCTCTGCCAAATTGGCAACCTGTGCGAACCAGGAGGTTAAAGGGGCTGTCTCTCCAAGTTGGGAGGTTGATAATAAAGCAGATGGAAAGTCAAACCGGAGCACCAGGAGAGGGACTATTCGTTGAGTTTTAGAAACCTTTCGTATTCACAGTGTGTCCATTCTCTAGGATTCCCGTACATGTTATATCTGTAGTAATATTCCCTTCAACCTGGAGAGTTGGGACCCATGGAATGTGTGCCATGCATTATTGCTTTAAAGGGTCTGCATTTGCTCACCCAATCTCACCAATCCTGTCAGTCCCAAGTGTCCAGCCTTATGCCACATCCAGCTGTCATTGTAGATAGGGTCATTTCAGGTTTCATCAGAGACCCTGAAGGAATTGTAAAGAATTTCCCAGTTTTTTTGTTTTATTTTTGAAATTCCTTTTTATAGTGGGTTTGAGCTGATTCTCGCTGCCATATTTATCCCAGTCTAGACACACTTGATTCCCTTACGGAGACATATCAATACATAGGTTTTAAGATTCTTACTAGTCAGATATATTCCTCTGCGGGAAATATGGGGTTTTGAGTCCCTTTCACTGAGGAAGGTGTAGGTCTTGTCTATTCCATAGTTGGTTTTTGGAACGGTACCTGTGCTTATATCAAACTCTGGTTTTATGCATCACCCCACCTCTCCTTCCCCCTTAAGCAGGCATAAGAGTGTTTTCTAAATGTGAGACACTGTTCTCTTTCCTAACTCAGTTCAAGTGTAGCCATGTTTACAGGATCTTCATAAGTGATATCTTATGATAAGTTTCTTTTTCTCTGTGACTTATTTCACTTAGAATCATCGTACCTGAATCCACCCATTTTGCTGCTACTGGTCTTATGACATTGATTTCATGGCTGAGGGATATTCCATCGTACGTAAGTACCACAATTTTTTGAACCATTTTTATATTTCCTGGGATATTTAAGGTGTACCCAAGTTGAGGTCCTTGTAAGCAGTGCAGCCCTAAATTTTGGGGTGGCTGTGTCTTTTTGATTTTCAGTTTTCCCAAGGTATATTCCCCAGACTGGAAGTGCCCTTGGCTCTGTAGCTCTGTTGTTTACTTGTTTTAGGGAACACAATGCACTCCTCCAGAGAGGCAGTTGGCAATTTACATCCTGCCCATCAGCATAACAAGGCTCCCTGTTCTCCAGGGCCTGTCTTGCCTTTCTGGTTTGTACACATTTTGTGGATGTCCCTTTTGACCGGTGGGAAGTGATACTTCTCTGTAGTGCAGATTTGGCTTGCCCGCTTGCTTGCTTGGCCAAAAAGGGCGTATGCGTTTTCTCCTGAATATATTCAGGAGAAAACGCATACGCCCTTTTTGGCCAAGTGCATCATTGTCGAAGTTGTGCCCCTCTTCCTGTGCTTTAAAGGCGATTCCAACGTACCTCTTGAAATCTGTTTCCTGCTATTCTGCCTCGCTTTCAAGTCCGCCTCGTTGCCTTCCCTCAACAGATTTTTGGACGATAGTTGTCCTTTATTACTCGGCCAGTTTGTGAATTGCTGTGCCCCTGAGCTCAATTTTTCAACTCGTTTTTGGTGAGCTGACCGCAAGTCCAAAATTTTGGTTCAGGATCTATACTGATTCCCGGTGGGTGGCTGAGACTTTGGTTAATTCTTCTTCCTGCCGGGAAATTACAGTGATATGTGCCCGTCCAAATGCCTAACAGCTACTCTCTCATTGGTTCTCCCTCTTCCCTTTCATCCTCTGCCAAATTGGCAACCTGTGCGAACCAGGAGGTTAAAGGGGCTGTCTCTCCAAGTTGGGAGGTTGATAATAAAGCAGATGGAAAGTCAAACCGGAGTACCAGGAGAGGGACTATTCGTTGAGTTTTAGAAACCTTTCGTATTCACAGTGTGTCCGTTCTCTAGGATTCCCGTACATGTTATATCTGTAGTAATATTCCCTTCAACCTGGAGAGTTGGGAGCCATGGAATGTGTGCCATGCATTATTGCTTTAAAGGGTCTGCATTTGCTCACCCAATCTCACCAATCCTCTCAGTCCCAAGTGTCCAGCCTTATGCCACATCCAGCTGTCATTGTAGATAGGGTCATTTCAGGTTTCATCAGAGACCCTGAAGGAATTGTAAAGAATTTCCCAGTTTTTTTGTTTTATTTTTGAAATTCCTTTTTATAGTGGGTTTGAGCTGATTCTCGCTGCCATATTTATCCCAGTCTAGACACACTTGATTCCCTTACGGAGACATATCAATACATAGGTTTTAAGATTCTTACTAGTCAGATATATTCCTCTGCGGGAAATATGGGGTTTTGAGTCCCTTTCACTGAGGAAGGTGTAGGTCTTGTCTATTCCATAGTTGGTTTTTGGAACGGTACCTGTGCTTATATCAAACTCTGGTTTTATGCATCACCCCACCTCTCCTTCCCCCTTAAGCAGGCATAAGAGTGTTTTCTAAATGTGAGACACTGTTCTCTTTCCTAACTCAGTTCAAGAGTAGCCATGTTTACAGGATCTTCATAAGTGATATCTTATGATAAGTTTCTTTTTCTCTGTGACTTATTTCACTTAGAATCATCGTACCTGAATCCACCCATTTTGCTGCTACTGGTCTTATGACATTGATTTCATGGCTGAGGGATATTCCATCGTACGTAAGTACCACAATTTTTTGAACCATTTTTATATTTCCTGGGATATTTAAGGTGTACCCAAGTTGAGGTCCTTGTAAGCAGTGCAGCCCTAAATTTTGGGGTGGCTGTGTCTTTTTGATTTTCAGTTTTCCCAAGGTATATTCTCTAGACTGGAAGTGCCCTTGGCTCTGTAGCTCTGTTGTTTACTTGTTTTAGGGAACACAATGCACTCCTCCAGAGAGGCAGTTGGCAATTTACATCCCGCCCATCAGCATAACAAGGCTCCCTGTTCTCCAGGGCCTGTCTTGCCTTTCTGGTTTTTACACATTTTGTGGATGTCCCTTTTGACCGGTGGGAAGTGATACTTCTTTGTAGTGCAGATTTGCATTGCCCGCTTGCTTGCTTGGCCAAAAAGGGCGTATGCGTTTTCTCCTGAATATATTCAGGAGAAAACGCATACGCCCTTTTTGGCCAAGTGCATCATTGTCGAAGTTGTGCCCCTCTTCCTGTGCTTTAAAGGCGATTCCAACGTACCTCTGGAAATCTGTTTCCTGCTATTCTGCCTCGCTTTCAAGTCCGCCTCGTTGCCTTCCCTCAACAGATTTTTGGACGATAGTTGTCCTTTATTACTCGGCCAGTTTGTGAATTGCTGTGCCCCTGAGCTCCATTTTTCAACTCGTTTTTGGTGAGCTGACCGCAAGTCCAAAATTTTGGTTCAGGATCTATACTGATTCCCGGTGGGTGGCTGAGACTTTGGTTAATTCTTCTTCCTGCCGGGAAATTACAGTGATATGTGCCCGTCCAAATGCCTAACAGCTACTCTCTCATTGGTTCTCCCTCTTCCCTTTCATCCTCTGCCAAATTGGCAACCTGTGCGAACCAGGAGGTTAAAGGGGCTGTCTCTCCAAGTTGGGAGGTTGATAATAAAGCAGATGGAAAGTCAAACCGGAGCACCAGGAGAGGGACTATTCGTTGAGTTTTAGAAACCTTTCGTATTCACAGTGTGTCCGTTCTCTAGGATTCCCGTACATGTTATATCTGTAGTAATATTCCCTTCAACCTGGAGAGTTGGGACCCATGGAATGTGTGCCATGCATTATTGCTTTAAAGGGTCTGCATTTGCTCACCCAATCTCACCAATCCTCTCAGTCCCAAGTGTCCAGCCTTATGCCACATCCAGCTGTCATTGTAGATAGGGTCATTTCAGGTTTCATCAGAGACCCTGAAGGAATTGTAAAGAATTTCCCAGTTTTTTTGTTTTATTTTTGAAATTCCTTTTTATAGTGGGTTTGAGCTGATTCTCGCTGCCATATTTATCCCAGTCTAGACACACTTGATTCCCTTACGGAGACATATCAATACATAGGTTTTAAGATTCTTACTAGTCAGATATATTCCTCTGCGGGAAATATGGGGTTTTGAGTCCCTTTCACTGAGGAAGGTGTAGGTCTTGTCTATTCCATAGTTGGTTTTTGGAACGGTACCTGTGCTTATATCAAACTCTGGTTTTATGCATCACCCCACCTCTCCTTCTCCCTTAAGCAGGCATAAGAGTGTTTTCTAAATGTGAGACACTGTTCTCTTTCCTAACTCAGTTCAAGTGTAGCCATGTTTACAGGATCTTCATAAGTGATATCTTATGATAAGTTTCTTTTTCTGTGTGACTTATTTCACTTAGAATCATCGTACCTGAATCCACCCATTTTGCTGCTACTGGTCTTATGACATTGATTTCATGGCTGAGGGATATTCCATCGTACGTAAGTACCACAATTTTTTGAACCATTTTTATATTTCCTGGGATATTTAAGGTGTACCCAAGTTGAGGTCCTTGTAAGCAGTGCAGCCCTAAATTTTGGGGTGGCTCTGTCTTTTTGATTTTCAGTTTTCCCAAGGTATATTCCCTAGACTGGAAGTGCCCTTGGCTCTGTAGCTCTGTTGTTTACTTGTTTTAGGGAACACAATGCACTCCTCCAGAGAGGCAGTTGGCAATTTACATCCCGCCCATCAGCATAACAAGGCTCCCTGTTCTCCAGGTCCTGTCTTGCCTTTCTGGTTTTTACACATTTTGTGGATGTCCCTTTTGACCGGTGGGAAGTGATACTTCTTTGTAGTGCAGATTTGCATTGCCCGCTTGCTTGCTTGGCCAAAAAGGGCGTATGCGTTTTCTCCTGAATATATTCAGGAGAAAACGCATACGCCCTTTTTGGCCAAGTGCATCATTGTCAAAGTTGTGCCCCTCTTCCTGTGCTTTAAAGGCGATTCCAACGTACCTCTTGAAATCTGTTTCCTGCTATTCTGCCTCGCTTTCAAGTCCGCCTCGTTGCCTTCCCTCAACAGATTTTTGGACGATAGTTGTCCTTTATTACTCGGCCAGTTTGTGAATTGCTGTGCCCCTGAGCTCCATTTTTCAACTCGTTTTTGGTGAGCTGACCGCAAGTCCAAAATTTTGGTTCAGGATCTATACTGATTCCCGGTGGGTGGCTGAGACTTTGGTTAATTCTTCTTCCTGCCGGGAAATTACAGTGATATGTGCCCGTCCAAATGCCTAACAGCTACTCTCTCATTGGTTCTCCCTCTTCCCTTTCATCCTCTGCCAAATTGGCAACCTGTGCGAACCAGGAGGTTAAAGGGGCTGTCTCTCCAAGTTGGGAGGTTGATAATAAAGCAGATGGAAAGTCAAACCGGAGCACCAGGAGAGGGACTATTCGTTGAGTTTTAGAAACCTTTCGTATTCACAGTGTGTCCATTCTCTAGGATTCCCGTACATGTTATATCTGTAGTAATATTCCCTTCAACCTGGAGAGTTGGGACCCATGGAATGTGTGCCATGCATTATTGCTTTAAAGGGTCTGCATTTGCTCACCCAATCTCACCAATCCTCTCAGTCCCAAGTGTCCAGCCTTATGCCACATCCAGCTGTCATTGTAGATAGGGTCATTTCAGGTTTCATCAGAGACCCTGAAGGAATTGTAAAGAATTTCCCAGTTTTTTTGTTTTATTTTTGAAATTCCTTTTTATAGTGGGTTTGAGCTGATTCTCGCTGCCATATTTATCCCAGTCTAGACACACTTGATTCCCTTACGGAGACATATCAATACATAGGTTTTAAGATTCTTACTAGTCAGATATATTCCTCTGCGGGAAATATGGGGTTTTGAGTCCCTTTCACTGAGGAAGGTGTAGGTCTTGTCTATTCCATAGTTGGTTTTTGGAACGGTACCTGTGCTTATATCAAACTCTGGTTTTATGCATCACCCCACCTCTCCTTCCCCCTTAAGCAGGCATAAGAGTGTTTTCTAAATGTGAGACACTGTTCTCTTTCCTAACTCAGTTCAAGTGTAGCCATGTTTACAGGATCTTCATAAGTGATATCTTATGATAAGTTTCTTTTTCTCTGTGACTTATTTCACTTAGAATCATCGTACCTGAATCCACCCATTTTGCTGCTACTGGTCTTATGACATTGATTTCATGGCTGAGGGATATTCCATCGTACGTAAGTACCACAATTTTTTGAACCATTTTTATATTTCCTGGGATATTTAAGGTGTGCCCAAGTTGAGGTCCTTGTAAGCAGTGCAGCCCTAAATTTTGGGGTGGCTGTGTCTTTTTGATTTTCAGTTTTCCCAAGGTATATTCCCTAGACTGGAAGTGCCCTTGGCTTTGTAGCTCTGTTGTTTACTTGTTTTAGGGAACACAATGCACTCCTCCAGAGAGGCAGTTGGTAATTTACATCCCGCCCAACAGCATAACAAGGCTCCCTGTTCTCCAGGGCCTGTCTTGCCTTTCTGGTTTTTACATATTTTGTGGATGTCCCTTTTGACCGGTGGGAAGTGATACTTCTTTGTAGTGCAGATTTGCATTGCCCGCTTGCTTGCTTGGCCAAAAAGGGCGTATGCGTTTTCTCCTGAATATATTCAGGAGAAAACGCATACGCCCTTTTTGGCCAAGTGCATCATTGTCGAAGTTGTGCCCCTCTTCCTGTGCTTTAAAGGCGATTCCAACGTACCTCTGGAAATCTGTTTCCTGCTATTCTGCCTCGCTTTCAAGTCCGCCTCGTTGCCTTCCCTCAACAGATTTTTGGACGATAGTTGTCCTTTATTACTCGGCCAGTTTGTGAATTGCTGTGCCCCTGAGCTCCATTTTTCAACTCGTTTTTGGTGAGCTGACTGCAAGTCCAAAATTTTGGTTCAGGATCTATACTGATTCCCGGTGGGTGGCTGAGACTTTGGTTAATTCTTCTTCCTGCCGGGAAATTACAGTGATATGTGCCCGTCCAAATGCCTAACAGCTACTCTCTCATTGGTTCTCCCTCTTCCCTTTCATCCTCTGCCAAATTGGCAACCTGTGCGAACCAGGAGGTTAAAGGGGCTGTCTCTCCAAGTTGGGAGGTTGATAATAAAGCAGATGGAAAGTCAAACCGGAGCACCAGGAGAGGGACTATTCGTTGAGTTTTAGAAAACTTTCATATTCACAGTGTGTCCATTCTCTAGGATTCCCGTACATGTTATATCTGTAGTAATATTCCCTTCAACCTGGAGAGTTGGGACCCATGGAATGTGTGCCATGCATTATTGCTTTAAAGGGTCTGCATTTGCTCACCCAATCTCACCAATCCTCTCAGTCCCAAGTGTCCAGCCTTATGCCACATCCAGCTGTCATTGTAGATAGGGTCATTTCAGGTTTCATCAGAGACCCTGAAGGAATTGTAAAGAATTTCCCAGTTTTTTTGTTTTATTTTTGAAATTCCTTTTTATAGTGGGTTTGAGCTGATTCTCGCTGCCATATTTATCCCAGTCTAGACACACTTGATTCCCTTACGGAGACATATCAATACATAGGTTTTAAGATTCTTACTAGTCAGATATATTCCTCTGCGGGAAATATGGGGTTTTGAGTCCCTTTCACTGAGGAAGGTGTAGGTCTTGTCTATTCCATAGTTGGTTTTTGGAACGGTACCTGTGCTTATATCAAACTCTGGTTTTATGCATCACCCCACCTCTCCTTCCCCCTTAAGCAGGCATAAGAGTGTTTTCTAAATGTGAGACACTGTTCTCTTTCCTAACTCAGTTCAAGAGTAGCCATGTTTACAGGATCTTCATAAGTGATATCTTATGATAAGTTTCTTTTTCTCTGTGACTTATTTCACTTAGAATCATCGTACCTGAATCCACCCATTTTGCTGCTACTGGTCTTATGACATTGATTTCATGGCTGAGGGATATTCCATCGTACGTAAGTACCACAATTTTTTGAACCATTTTTATATTTCCTGGGATATTTAAGGTGTACCCAAGTTGAGGTCCTTGTAAGCAGTGCAGCCCTAAATTTTGGGGTGGCTGTGTCTTTTTGATTTTCAGTTTTCCCAAGGTATATTCTCTAGACTGGAAGTGCCCTTGGCTCT
Organism: Hyperoodon ampullatus; assembly: GCF_949752795.1. Lineage (NCBI taxonomy): Eukaryota > Metazoa > Chordata > Mammalia > Artiodactyla > Ziphiidae > Hyperoodon > Hyperoodon ampullatus. The sequence goes on along the minus strand of NW_027640481.1, from coordinate 210,017 downwards.
GTAGCTCTGTTGTTTACTTGTTTTAGGGAACACAATGCACTCCTCCAGAGAGGCAGTTGGCAATTTACATCCCGCCCATCAGCATAACAAGGCTCCCTGTTCTCCAGGGCCTGTCTTGCCTTTCTGGTTTTTACACATTTTGAGGATGTCCCTTTTGACCGGTGGGAAGTGATACTTCTCTGTAGTGCAGATTTGCATTGCCCGCTTGCTTGCTTGGCCAAAAAGGGCGTATGCGTTTTCTCCTGAATATATTCAGGAGAAAACGCATACGCCCTTTTTGGCCAAGTGCATCATTGTCGAAGTTGTGCCCCTCTTCCTGTGCTTTAAAGGCGATTCCAACGTACCTCTTGAAATCTGTTTCCTGCTATTCTGCCTCGCTTTCAAGTCCGCCTCGTTGCCTTCCCTCAACAGATTTTTGGACGATAGTTGTCCTTTATTACTCGGCCAGTTTGTGAATTGCTGTGCCCCTGAGCTCCATTTTTCAACTCGTTTTTGGTGAGCTGACCGCAAGTCCAAAATTTTGGTTCAGGATCTATACTGATTCCCGGTGGGTGGCTGAGACTTTGGTTAATTCTTCTTCCTGCCGGGAAATTACAGTGATATGTGCCCGTCCAAATGCCTAACAGCTACTCTCTCATTGGTTCTCCCTCTTCCCTTTCATCCTCTGCCAAATTGGCAACCTGTGCGAACCAGGAGGTTAAAGGGGCTGTCTCTCCAAGTTGGGAGGTTGATAATAAAGCAGATGGAAAGTCAAACCGGAGCACCAGGAGAGGGACTATTCGTTGAGTTTTAGAAACCTTTCGTATTCACAGTGTGTCCGTTCTCTAGGATTCCCGTACATGTTATATGTGTAGTAATATTCCCTTCAACCTGGAGAGTTGGGACCCATGGAATGTGTGCCATGCATTATTGCTTTAAAGGGTCTGCATTTGCTCACCCAATCTCACCAATCCTCTCAGTCCCAAGTGTCCAGCCTTATGCCACATCCAGCTGTCATTGTAGATAGGGTCATTTCAGGTTTCATCAGAGACCCTGAAGGAATTGTAAAGAATTTCCCAGTTTTTTTGTTTTGTTTTTGAAATTCCTTTTTATAGTGGGTTTGAGCTGATTCTCGCTGCCATGTTTATGCCAGTCTAGACACACTTGATTCCCTTACGGAGACATATCAATACATAGGTTTTAAGATTCTTACTAGTCAGATATATTCCTCTGCGGGAAATATGGGGTTTTGAGTCCCTTTCACTGAGGAAGGTGTAGGTCTTGTCTATTCCATAGTTGGTTTTTGGAACGGTACCTGTGCTTATATCAAACTCTGGTTTTATGCATCACCCCACCTCTCCTTCTCCCTTAAGCAGGCATAAGAGTGTTTTCTAAATGTGAGACACTGTTCTCTTTCCTAACTCAGTTCAAGTGTAGCCATGTTTACAGGATCTTCATAAGTGATATCTTATGATAAGTTTCTTTTTCTGTGTGACTTATTTCACTTAGAATCATCGTACCTGAATCCACCCATTTTGCTGCTACTGGTCTTATGACATTGATTTCATGGCTGAGGGATATTCCATCGTACGTAAGTACCACAATTTTTTGAACCATTTTTATATTTCCTGGGATATTTAAGGTGTACCCAAGTTGAGGTCCTTGTAAGCAGTGCAGCCCTAAATTTTGGGGTGGCTCTGTCTTTTTGATTTTCAGTTTTCCCAAGGTATATTCCCTAGACTGGAAGTGCCCTTGGCTCTGTAGCTCTGTTGTTTACTTGTTTTAGGGAACACAATGCACTCCTCCAGAGAGGCAGTTGGCAATTTACATCCCGCCCATCAGCATAACAAGGCTCCCTGTTCTCCAGGGCCTGTCTTGCCTTTCTGGTTTTTACACATTTTGTGGATGTCCCTTTTGACCGGTGGGAAGTGATACTTCTTTGTAGTGCAGATTTGCATTGCCCGCTTGCTTGCTTGGCCAAAAAGGGCGTATGCGTTTTCTCCTGAATATATTCAGGAGAAAACGCATACGCCCTTTTTGGCCAAGTGCATCATTGTCGAAGTTGTGCCCCTCTTCCTGTGCTTTAAAGGCGATTCCAACGTACCTCTTGAAATCTGTTTCCTGCTATTCTGCCTCGCTTTCAAGTCCGCCTCGTTGCCTTCCCTCAACAGATTTTTGGACGATAGTTGTCCTTTATTACTCGGCCAGTTTGTGAATTGCTGTGCCCCTGAGCTCCATTTTTCAACTCGTTTTTGGTGAGCTGACCGCAAGTCCAAAATTTTGGTTCAGGATCTATACTGATTCCCGGTGGGTGGCTGAGACTTTGGTTAATTCTTCTTCCTGCCGGGAAATTACAGTGATATGTGCCCGTCCAAATGCCTAACAGCTACTCTCTCATTGGTTCTCCCTCTTCCCTTTCATCCTCTGCCAAATTGGCAACCTGTGCGAACCAGGAGGTTAAAGGGGCTGTCTCTCCAAGTTGGGAGGTTGATAATAAAGCAGATGGAAAGTCAAACCGGAGCACCAGGAGAGGGACTATTCGTTGAGTTTTAGAAACCTTTCGTATTCACAGTGTGTCCGTTCTCTAGGATTCCCGTACATGTTATATCTGTAGTAATATTCCCTTCAACCTGGAGAGTTGGGACCCATGGAATGTGTGCCATGCATTATTGCTTTAAAGGGTCTGCATTTGCTCACCCAATCTCACCAATCCTCTCAGTCCCAAGTGTCCAGCCTTATGCCACATCCAGCTGTCATTGTAGATAGGGTCATTTCAGGTTTCATCAGAGACCCTGAAGGAATTGTAAAGAATTTCCCAGTTTTTTTGTTTTATTTTTGAAATTCCTTTTTATAGTGGGTTTGAGCTGATTCTCGCTGCCATATTTATCCCAGTCTAGACACACTTGATTCCCTTACGGAGACATATCAATACATAGGTTTTAAGATTCTTACTAGTCAGATATATTCCTCTGCGGGAAATATGGGGTTTTGAGTCCCTTTCACTGAGGAAGGTGTAGGTCTTGTCTATTCCATAGTTGGTTTTTGGAACGGTACCTGTGCTTATATCAAACTCTGGTTTTATGCATCACCCCACCTCTCCTTCCCCCTTAAGCAGGCATAAGAGTGTTTTCTAAATGTGAGACACTGTTCTCTTTCCTAACTCAGTTCAAGTGTAGCCATGTTTACAGGATCTTCATAAGTGATATCTTATGATAAGTTTCTTTTTCTGTGTGACTTATTTCACTTAGAATCATCGTACCTGAATCCACCCATTTTGCTGCTACTGGTCTTATGACATTGATTTCATGGCTGAGGGATATTCCATCGTACGTAAGTACCACAATTTTTTGAACCATTTTTATATTTCCTGGGATATTTAAGGTGTACCCAAGTTGAGGTCCTTGTAAGCAGTGCAGCCCTAAATTTTGGGGTGGCTGTGTCTTTTTGATTTTCAGTTTTCCCAAGGTATATTCCCTAGACTGGAAGTGCCCTTGGCTTTGTAGCTCTGTTGTTTACTTGTTTTAGGGAACACAATGCACTCCTCCAGAGAGGCAGTTGGTAATTTACATCCCGCCCAACAGCATAACAAGGCTCCCTGTTCTCCAGGGCCTGTCTTGCCTTTCTGGTTTTTACATATTTTGTGGATGTCCCTTTTGACCGGTGGGAAGTGATACTTCTTTGTAGTGCAGATTTGCATTGCCCGCTTGCTTGCTTGGCCAAAAAGGGCGTATGCATTTTCTCCTGAATATATTCAGGAGAAAACGCATACGCCCTTTTTGGCCAAGTGCATCATTGTCGAAGTTGTGCCCCTCTTCCTGTGCTTTAAAGGCGATTCCAACATACCTCTGGAAATCTGTTTCCTGCTATTCTGCCTCGCTTTCAAGTCCGCCTCGTTGCCTTCCCTCAACAGATTTTTGGACGATAGTTGTCCTTTATTACTCGGCCAGTTTGTGAATTGCTGTGCCCCTGAGCTCCATTTTTCAACTCGTTTTTGGTGAGCTGACTGCAAGTCCAAAATTTTGGTTCAGGATCTATACTGATTCCCGGTGGGTGGCTGAGACTTTGGTTAATTCTTCTTCCTGCCGGGAAATTACAGTGATATGTGCCCGTCCAAATGCCTAACAGCTACTCTCTCATTGGTTCTCCCTCTTCCCTTTCATCCTCTGCCAAATTGGCAACCTGTGCGAACCAGGAGGTTAAAGGGGCTGTCTCTCCAAGTTGGGAGGTTGATAATAAAGCAGATGGAAAGTCAAACCGGAGCACCAGGAGAGGGACTATTCGTTGAGTTTTAGAAACCTTTCATATTCACAGTGTGTCCATTCTCTAGGATTCCCGTACATGTTATATCTGTAGTAATATTCCCTTCAACCTGGAGAGTTGGGACCCATGGAATGTGTGCCATGCATTATTGCTTTAAAGGGTCTGCATTTGCTCACCCAATCTCACCAATCCTCTCAGTCCCAAGTGTCCAGCCTTATGCCACATCCAGCTGTCATTGTAGATAGGGTCATTTCAGGTTTCATCAGAGACCCTGAAGGAATTGTAAAGAATTTCCCAGTTTTTTTGTTTTATTTTTGAAATTCCTTTTTATAGTGGGTTTGAGCTGATTCTCGCTGCCATATTTATCCCAGTCTAGACACACTTGATTCCCTTACGGAGACATATCAATACATAGGTTTTAAGATTCTTACTAGTCAGATATATTCCTCTGCGGGAAATATGGGGTTTTGAGTCCCTTTCACTGAGGAAGGTGTAGGTCTTGTCTATTCCATAGTTGGTTTTTGGAACGGTACCTGTGCTTATATCAAACTCTGGTTTTATGCATCACCCCACCTCTCCTTCCCCCTTAAGCAGGCATAAGTGTGTTTTCTAAATGTGAGACACTGTTCTCTTTCCTAACTCAGTTCAAGTGTAGCCATGTTTACAGGATCTTCATAAGTGATATCTTATGATAAGTTTCTTTTTCTGTGTGACTTATTTCACTTAGAATCATCGTACCTGAATCCACCCATTTTGCTGCTACTGGTCTTATGACATTGATTTCATGGCTGAGGGATATTCCATCGTACGTAAGTACCACAATTTTTTGAACAATTTTTATATTTCCTGGGATATTTAAGGTGTACCCAAGTTGAGGTCCTTGTAAGCAGTGCAGCCCTAAATTTTGGGGTGGCTGTGTCTTTTTGATTTTCAGTTTTCCCAAGGTATATTCCCTAGACTGGAAGTGCCCTTGGCTCTGTAGCTCTGTTGTTTACTTGTTTTAGGGAACACAATGCACTCCTCCAGAGAGGCAGTTGGCAATTTACATCCCGCCCATCAGCATAACAAGGCACCCTGTTCTCCAGGGCCTGTCTTGCCTTTCTGGTTTTTACACATTTTCTGGATATCCCTTTTGACTGGTGGGAAGTGATACTTCTTTGTAGTGCAGATTTGCATTGCCCGCTTGCTTGCTTGGCCAAAAAGGGCGTATGCGTTTTCTCCTGAATATATTCAGGAGAAAACGCATACGCCCTTTTTGGCCAAGTGCATCATTGTCGAAGTTGTGCCCCTCTTCCTGTGCTTTAAAGGCGATTCCAACGTACCTCTTGAAATCTGTTTCCTGCTATTCTGCCACGCTTTCAAGTCCGCCTCATTGCCTTCCTTCAACAGATTTTTGGACGATAGTTGTCCTTTATTACTCGGCCAGTTTGTGAATTGCTGCGCCCCTGAGCTCCATTTTTCAACTCGTTTTTGGTGAGCTGACCGCAAGTCCAAAATTTTGGTTCAGGATTTATACTGATTCCCGCTGGGTGGCTGAGACTTTGGTTAATTCTTCTTCCTGCCGGGAAATTACAGTGATATGTGCCCATCCAAATGCCTAACAGCTATTCTCTCATTGGTTCTCCCTCTTCCCTTTCATCCTCTGCCAAATTGGCAACCTGTGCGATCCAGGAGGTTAAAGGGGCTGTCTCTCCAAGTTGGGAGGTTGATAATAAAGCAGATGGAAAGTCAAACCGGAGCACCAGGAGAGGGACTATTCGTTGAGTTTTAGAAACCTTTCATATTCACAGTGTGTCCGTTCTCTAGGATTCCCGTACATGTTATATCTGTAGTAATATTCCCTTCAACCTGGAGAGTTGGGACCAATGGAAAGTGTGCCATGCATTATTGCTTTAAAGGGTCTGCATTTGCTCACCCAATCTCACCAATCCTCTCAGTCCCAAGTGTCCAGCCTTATGCCACATCCAGCTGTCATTGTAGATAGGGTCATTTCAGGTTTCAAAAGAGACCCTGAAGGAATTGTAAAGAATTTCCCAGTTTTTTTGTTTTATTTTTGAAATTCCTTTTTATTGTGGGTTTGAGCTGATTCTCGCTGCCATATTTATCCCAGTCTAGACACACTTGTTTCCCTTACGGAGACATATCAATACATAGGTTTTAAGATTCTTACTAGTCAGATATATTCCTCTGCGGGAAATATGGGGTTTTGAGTCCCTTTCCCTGAGGAAGGTGTAGGTCTTGTCTATTCCATAGCTGGTTTTTGGAACGGTACCTGTGCTTATATCAAACTCTGGTTTTATGCATCACCCCACCTCTCCTTCCCCCTTAAGCAGGCATAAGAGTGTTTTCTAAATGTGAGACACTGTTCTCTTTCCTAACTCAGTTCAAGAGTAGCCATGTTTACAGGATCTTCATAAGTGATATCTTATGATAAGTTTCTTTTTCTGTGTGACTTATTTCACTTAGATTCATCGTACCTGAATCCACCCATTTTGCTGCTACTGGTCTTATGACATTGATTTCATGGCTGAGGGATATTCCATCGTACGTAAGTACCACAATTTTTTGAACCATTTTTATATTTCCTGGGATATTTAAGGTGTACCCAAGTTGAGGTCCTTGTAAGCAGTGCAGCCCTAAATTTTGGGGTGGCTGTGTCTTTTTGATTTTCAGTTTTCCCAAGGTATATTCCCTAGACTGGAAGTGCCCTTGGCTCTGTAGCTCTGTTGTTTACTTGTTTTAGGGAACACAATGCACTCCTCCAGAGAGGCAGTTGGCAATTTACATCCCGCCCATCAGCATAACAAGGCTCCCTGTTCTCCAGGGCCTGTCTTGCCTTTCTGGTTTTTACACATTTTGTGGATGTCCCTTTTGACGGGTGGGAAGTGAAACTTCTTTGTAGCGCAGATTTGCATTGCCCGCTTGCTTGCTTGGCCAAAAAGGGCGTATGCGTTTTCTCCTGAATATATTCAGGAGAAAACGCATACGCCCTTTTTGGCCAAGTGCATCATTGTCGAAGTTGTGCCCCTCTTCCTGTGCTTTAAAGGAGATTCCAACGTACCTCTTGAAATCTGTTTCCTGCTATTCTGCCTCGCTTTCAAGTCTGCCTCGTTGCCTTCCCTCAACAGATTTTTGGACGATAGTTGTCCTTTATTACTCGGCCAGTTTGTGAATTGCTGTGCCCCTGAGCTCCATTTTTCAACTCGTTTTTGGTGAGCTGACCGCAAGTCCAAAATTTTGGTTCAGGATCTATTCTGATTCCCGGTGGGTGGCTGAGACTTTGGTTAATTCTTCTTCCTGGCGGGAAATTACAGTGATATGTGCCCGTCCAAATGCCTAACAGCTACTCTCTCATTGGTTCTCCCTCTTCCCTTTCATCCTCTGCCAAATTGGCAACCTGTGCGAACCAGGAGGTTAAAGGGGCTGTCTCTCCAAGTTGGGAGGTTGATAATAAAGCAGATGGAAAGTCAAACCGGAGCACCAGGAGAGGGACTATTCGTTGAGTTTTAGAAACATTTCGTATTCACAGTGTGTCCGTTCTCTAGGATTCCCGTACATGTTATATCTGTAGTAATATTCCCTTCAACCTGGAGAGTTGGGACCCATGGAATGTGTGCCATGCATTATTGCTTTAAAGGGTCTGCATTTGCTCACCCAATCTCACCAATCCTCTCAGTCCCAAGTGTCCAGCCTTATGCCACATCCAGCTGTCATTGTAGATAGGGTCATTTCAGGTTTCATCAGAGACCCTGAAGGAATTGTAAAGAATTTCCCAGTTTTTTTGTTTTATTTTTGAAATTCCTTTTTATAGTGGGTTTGAGCTGATTCTCGCTGCCATATTTATCCAAGTCTAGACACACTTGATTCCCTTACGGAGGCATATCAATACATAGGTTTTAAGATTCTTACTAGTCAGATATATTCCTCTGCGGGAAATATGGGGTTTTGAGTCCCTTTCACTGAGGAAGGTGTAGGTCTTGTCTATTCCATAGTTGGTTTTTGGAACGGTACCTGTGCTTATATCAAACTCTGGTTTTATGCATCACCCCACCTCTCCTTCCCCCTTAAGCAGGCATAAGAGTGTTTTCTAAATGTGAGACACTGTTCTCTTTCCTAACTCAGTTCAAGAGTAGCCATGTTTACAGGATCTTCATAAGTGATATCTTATGATAAGTTTCTTTTTCTGTGTGACTTATTTCACTTAGAATCATCGTACCTGAATCCACCCATTTTGCTGCTACTGGTCTTATGACATTGATTTCATGGCTGAGGGATATTCCATCGTACGTAAGTACCACAATTTTTTGAACCATTTTTATATTTCCTGGGATATTTAAGGTGTACCCAAGTTGAGGTCCTTGTAAGCAGTGCAGCCCTAAATTTTGGGGTGGCTGTGTCTTTTTGATTTTCAGTTTTCCCAAGGTATATTCCCTAGACTGGAAGTGCCCTTGGCTCTGTAGCTCTGTTGTTTACTTGTTTTAGGGAACACAATGCACTCCTCCAGAGAGGCAGTTGGCAATTTACATCCCGCCCATCAGCATAACAAGGCTCCCTGTTCTCCAGGGCCTGTCTTGCCTTTCTGGTTTTTACACATTTTGTGGATGTCCCTTTTGACCGGTGGGAAGTGATACTTCTTTGTAGTGCAGATTTGCATTGCCCGCTTGCTTGCTTGGCCAAAAAGGGCGTATGCGTTTTCTCCTGAATATATTCAGGAGAAAACGCATACGCCCTTTTTGGCCAAGTGCATCATTGTCGAAGTTGTGCCCCTCTTCCTGTGCTTTAAAGGCGATTCCAACGTACCTCTTGAAATCTGTTTCCTGCTATTCTGCCACGCTTTCAAGTCCGCCTCATTGCCTTCCTTCAACAGATTTTTGGACGATAGTTGTCCTTTATTACTCGGCCAGTTTGTGAATTGCTGCGCCCCTGAGCTCCATTTTTCAACTCGTTTTTGGTGAGCTGACCGCAAGTCCAAAATTTTGGTTCAGGATCTATACTGATTCCCGCTGGGTGGCTGAGACTTTGGTTAATTCTTCTTCCTGCCGGGAAATTACAGTGATATGTGCCCGTCCAAATGCCTAACAGCTATTCTCTCATAGGTTCTCCCTCTTCCCTTTCATCCTCTGCCAAATTGGCAACCTGTGCGATCCAGGAGGTTAAAGGGGCTGTCTCTCCAAGTTGGGAGGTTGATAATAAAGCAGATGGAAAGTCAAACCGGAGCACCAGGAGAGGGACTATTCGTTGAGTTTTAGAAACCTTTCATATTCACAGTGTGTCCGTTCTCTAGGATTCCCGTACATGTTATATCTGTAGTAATATTCCCTTCAACCTGGAGAGTTGGGACCAATGGAAAGTGTGAAATGCATTATTGCTTTAAAGGGTCTGCATTTGCTCACCCAATCTCACCAATCCTCTCAGTCCCAAGTGTCCAGCCTTATGCCACATCCAGCTGTCATTGTAGATAGGGTCATTTCAGGTTTCAAAAGAGACCCTGAAGGAATTGTAAAGAATTTCCCAGTTTTTTTGTTTTATTTTTGAAATTCCTTTTTATTGTGGGTTTGAGCTGATTCTCGCTGCCATATTTATCCCAGTCTAGACACACTTGTTTCCCTTACGGAGACATATCAATACATAGGTTTTAAGATTCTTACTAGTCAGATATATTCCTCTGCGGGAAATATGGGGTTTTGAGTCCCTTTCACTGAGGAAGGTGTAGGTCTTGTCTATTCCATAGCTGGTTTTTGGAACGGTACCTGTGCTTATATCAAACTCTGGTTTTATGCATCACCCCACCTCTCCTTCCCCCTTAAGCAGGCATAAGAGTGTTTTCTAAATGTGAGACACTGTTCTCTTTCCTAACTCAGTTCAAGTGTAGCCATGTTTACAGGATCTTCATAAGTGATATCTTATGATAAGTTTCTTTTTCTGTGTGACTTATTTCACTTAGAATCATCGTACCTGAATCCACCCATTTTGCTGCTACTGGTCTTATGACATTGATTTCATGGCTGAGGGATATTCCATCGTACGTAAGTACCACAATTTTTTGAACCATTTTTATATTTCCTGGGATATTTAAGGTGTACCCAAGTTGAGGTCCTTGTAAGCAGTGCAGCCCTAAATTTTGGGGTGGCTGTGTCTTTATGATTTTCAGTTTTCCCAAGGTATATTCCCTAGACTGGAAGTGCCCTTGGCTCTGTAGCTCTGTTGTTTACTTGTTTTAGGGAACACAATGCACTCCTCCAGAGAGGCAGTTGGCAATTTACATCCCGCCCATCAGCATAACAAGGCTCCCTGTTCTCCAGGGCCTGTCTTGCCTTTCTGGTTTTTACACATTTTGCGGATGTCCCTTTTGATGGGTGGGAAGTGATACTTCTTTGTAGCGCAGATTTGCATTGCCCGCTTGCTTGCTTGGCCAAAAAGGGCGTATGCGTTTTCTCCTGAATATATTCAGGAGAAAACGCATACGCCCTTTTTGGCCAAGTGCATCATTGTCGAAGTTGTGCCCCTCTTCCTGTGCTTTAAAGGCGATTCCAACGTACCTCTTGAAATCTGTTTCCTGCTATTCTGCCTCGCTTTCAAGTCCGCCTCGTTGCCTTCCCTCAACAGATTTTTGGACGATAGTTGTCCTTTATTACTCGGCCAGTTTGTGAATTGCTGTGCCCCTGAGCTCCATTTTTCAACTCGTTTTTGGTGAGCTGACCGCAAGTCCAAAATTTTGGTTCAGGATCTATACTGATTCCCGGTGGGTGGCTGAGACTTTGGTTAATTCTTCTTCCTGCCGGGAAATTACAGTGATATGTGCCCGTCCAAATGCCTAACAGCTACTCTCTCATTGGTTCTCCCTCTTCCCTTTCATCCTCTGCCAAATTGGCAACCTGTGCGAACCAGGAGGTTAAAGGGGCTGTCTCTCCAAGTTGGGAGGTTGATAATAAAGCAGATGGAAAGTCAAACCGGAGCACCAGGAGAGGGACTATTCGTTGAGTTTTAGAAACCTTTCGTATTCACAGTGTGTCCGTTCTCTAGGATTCCCGTACATGTTATATCTGTAGTAATATTCCCTTCAACCTGGAGAGTTGGGACCCATGGAATGTGTGCCATGCATTATTGCTTTAAAGGGTCTGCATTTGCTCACCCAATCTCACCAATCCTCTCAGTCCCAAGTGTCCAGCCTTATGCCACATCCAGCTGTCATTGTAGATAGGGTCATTTCAGGTTTCATCAGAGACCCTGAAGGAATTGTAAAGAATTTCCCAGTTTTTTTGTTTTATTTTTGAAATTCCTTTTTATAGTGGGTTTGAGCTGATTCTCGCTGCCATATTTATCCCAGTCTAGACACACTTGATTCCCTTACGGAGACATATCAATACATAGGTTTTAAGATTCTTACTAGTCAGATATATTCCTCTGCGGGAAATATGGGGTTTTGAGTCCCTTTCACTGAGGAAGGTGTAGGTCTTGTCTATTCCATAGTTGATTTTTGGAACGGTACCTGTGCTTATATCAAACTCTGGTTTTATGCATCACCCCACCTCTCCTTCCCCCTTAAGCAGGCATAAGAGTGTTTTCTAAATGTGAGACACTGTTCTCTTTCCTAACTCAGTTCAAGTGTAGCCATGTTTACAGGATCTTCATAAGTGATATCTTATGATAAGTTTCTTTTTCTCTGTGACTTATTTCACTTAGAATCATCGTACCTGAATCCACCCATTTTGCTGCTACTGGTCTTATGACATTGATTTCATGGCTGAGGGATATTCCATCGTACGTAAGTACCACAATTTTTTGAACCATTTTTATATTTCCTGGGATATTTAAGGTGTACCCAAGTTGAGGTCCTTGTAAGCAGTGCAGCCCTAAATTTTGGGGTGGCTGTGTCTTTTTGATTTTCAGTTTTCCCAAGGTATATTCCCTAGACTGGAAGTGCCCTTGGCTCTGTAGCTCTGTTGTTTACTTGTTTTAGGGAACACAATGCACTCCTCCAGAGAGGCAGTTGGCAATTTACATCCCGCCCATCAGCATAACAAGGCTCCCTGTTCTCCAGGGCCTGTCTTGCCTTTCTGGTTTTTACACATTTTGTGGATGTCCCTTTTGACCGGTGGGAAGTGATACTTCTCTGTAGTGCAGATTTGCATTGCCCGCTTGCTTGCTTGGCCAAAAAGGGCGTATGCGTTTTCTCCTGAATATATTCAGGAGAAAACGCATACGCCCTTTTTGGCCAAGTGCATCATTGTCGAAGTTGTGCCCCTCTTCCTGTGCTTTAAAGGCGATTCCAACATACCTCTTGAAATCTGTTTCCTGCTATTCTGCCTCGCTTTCAAGTCCGCCTCGTTGCCTTCCCTCAACAGATTTTTGGACGATAGTTGTCCTTTATTACTCGGCCAGTTTGTGAATTGCTGTGACCCTGAGCTCCATTTTTCAACTCGTTTTTGGTGAGCTGACCGCAAGTCCAAAATTTTGGTTCAGGATCTATACTGATTCCCGGTGGGTGGCTGAGACTTTGGTTAATTCTTCTTCCTGCCGGGAAATTACAGTGATATGTGCCCGTCCAAATGCCTAACAGCTACTCTCTCATTGGTTCTCCCTCTTCCCTTTCATCCTCTGCCAAATTGGCAACCTGTGCGAACCAGGAGGTTAAAGGGGCTGTCTCTCCAAGTTGGGAGGTTGATAATAAAGCAGATGGAAAGTCAAACCGGAGCACCAGGAGAGGGACTATTCGTTGAGTTTTAGAAACCTTTCGTATTCACAGTGTGTCCGTTCTCTAGGATTCCCGTACATGTTATATCTGTAGTAATATTCCCTTCAACCTGGAGAGTTGGGACCCATGGAATGTGTGCCATGCATTATTGCTTTAAAGGGTCTGCATTTGCTCACCCAATCTCACCAATCCTCTCAGTCCCAAAAGTCCAGCCTTATGCCACATCCAGCTGTCATTGTAGATAGGGTCATTTCAGGTTTCATCAGAGACCCTGAAGGAATTGTAAAGAATTTCCCAGTTTTTTTTGTTTTATTTTTGAAATTCCTTTTTATAGTGGGTTTGAGCTGATTCTCGCTGCCATATTTATCCCAGTCTAGACACACTTGATTCCCTTACGGAGACATATCAATACATAGGTTTTAAGATTCTTACTAGTCAGATATATTCCTCTGCGGGAAATATGGGGTTTTGAGTCCCTTTCACTGAGGAAGGTGTAGGTCTTGTCTATTCCATAGTTGGTTTTTGGAACGGTACCTGTGCTTATATCAAACTCTGGTTTTATGCATCACCCCACCTCTCCTTCCCCCTTAAGCAGGCATAAGAGTGTTTTCTAAATGTGAGACACTGTTCTCTTTCCTAACTCAGTTCAAGTGTAGCCATGTTTACAGGATCTTCATAAGTGATATCTTATGATAAGTTTCTTTTTCTGTGTGACTTATTTCACTTAGAATCATCGTACCTGAATCCACCCATTTTGCTGCTACTGGTCTTATGACATTGATTTCATGGCTGAGGGATATTCCATCGTACGTAAGTACCACAATTTTTTGAACCATTTTTATATTTCCTGGGATATTTAAGGTGTACCCAAGTTGAGGTCCTTGTAAGCAGTGCAGCCCTAAATTTTGGGGTGGCTGTGTCTTTTTGATTTTCAGTTTTCCCAAGGTATATTCCCTAGACTGGAAGTGCCCTTGGCTCTGTAGCTCTGTTGTTTACTTGTTTTAGGGAACACAATGCACTCCTCCAGAGAGGCAGTTGGCAATTTACATCCCGCCCATCAGCATAACAAGGCTCCCTGTTCTCCAGGGCCTGTCTTGCCTTTCTGGTTTTTACACATTTTGTGGATGTCCCTTTTGACCGGTGGGAAGTGATACTTCTTTGTAGTGCAGATTTGCATTGCCCGCTTGCTTGCTTGGCCAAAAAGGGCGCATGCGTTTTCTCCTGAATATATTCAGGAGAAAACGCATACGCCCTTTTTGGCCAAGTGCATCATTGTCGAAGTTGTGCCCCTCTTCCTGTGCTTTAAAGGCGATTCCAACGTACCTCTTGAAATCTGTTTCCTGCTATTCTGCCTCGCTTTCAAGTCCGCCTCGTTGCCTTCCCTCAACAGATTTTTGGACGATAGTTGTCCTTTATTACTCGGCCAGTTTGTGAATTGCTGTGCCCCTGAGCTCCATTTTTCAACTCGTTTTTGGTGAGCTGACCGCAAGTCCAAAATTTTGGTTCAGGATCTATACTGATTCCCGGTGGGTGGCTGAGACTTTGGTTAATTCTTCTTCCTGCCGGGAAATTACAGTGATATGTGCCCGTCCAAATGCCTAACAGCTACTCTCTCATTGGTTCTCCCTCTTCCCTTTCATCCTCTGCCAAATTGGCAACCTGTGCGAACCAGGAGGTTAAAGGGGCTGTCTCTCCAAGTTGGGAGGTTGATAATAAAGCAGATGGAAAGTCAAACCGGAGCACCAGGAGAGGGACTATTCGTTGAGTTTTAGAAACCTTTCGTATTCACAGTGTGTCCGTTCTCTAGGATTCCCGTACATGTTATATCTGTAGTAATATTCCCTTCAACCTGGAGAGTTGGGACCCATGGAATGTGTGCCATGCATTATTGCTTTAAAGGGTCTGCATTTGCTCACCCAATCTCACCAATCCTCTCAGTCCCAAGTGTCCAGCCTTATGCCACATACAGCTGTCATTGTAGATAGGGTCATTTCAGGTTTCATCAGAGACCCTGAAGGAATTGTAAAGAATTTCCCAGTTTTTTTTGTTTTATTTTTGAAATTCCTTTTTATAGTGGGTTTGAGCTGATTCTCGCTGCCATATTTATCCCAGTCTAGACACACTTGATTCCCTTACGGAGACATATCAATACATAGGTTTTAAGATTCTTACTAGTCAGATATATTCCTCTGCGGGAAATATGGGGTTTTGAGTCCCTTTCACTGAGGAAGGTGTAGGTCTTGTCTATTCCATAGTTGGTTTTTGGAACGGTACCTGTGCTTATATCAAACTCTGGTTTTATGCATCACCCCACCTCTCCTTCCCCCTTAAGCAGGCATAAGAGTGTTTTCTAAATGTGAGACACTGTTCTCTTTCCTAACTCAGTTCAAGTGTAGCCATGTTTACAGGATCTTCATAAGTGATATCTTATGATAAGTTTCTTTTTCTCTGTGACTTATTTCACTTAGAATCATCGTACCTGAATCCACCCATTTTGCTGCTACTGGTCTTATGACATTGATTTCATGGCTGAGGGATATTCCATCGTACGTAAGTACCACAATTTTTTGAACCATTTTTATATTTCCTGGGATATTTAAGGTGTACCCAAGTTGAGGTCCTTGTAAGCAGTGCAGCCCTAAATTTTGGGGTGGCTGTGTCTTTTTGATTTTCAGTTTTCCCAAGGTATATTCCCTAGACTGGAAGTGCCCTTGGCTCTGTAGCTCTGTTGTTTACTTGTTTTAGGGAACACAATGCACTCCTCCAGAGAGGCAGTTGGCAATTTACATCCCGCCCATCAGCATAACAAGGCTCCCTGTTCTCCAGGGCCTGTCTTGCCTTTCTGGTTTTTACACATTTTGTGGATGTCCCTTTTGACCGGTGGGAAGTGATACTTCTCTGTAGTGCAGATTTGCATTGCCCGCTTGCTTGCTTGGCCAAAAAGGGCGTATGCGTTTTCTCCTGAATATATTCAGGAGAAAACGCATACGCCCTTTTTGGCCAAGTGCATCATTGTCGAAGTTGTGCCCCTCTTCCTGTGCTTTAAAGGCGATTCCAACGTACCTCTTGAAATCTGTTTCCTGCTATTCTGCCTCGCTTTCAAGTCCGCCTCGTTGCCTTCCCTCAACAGATTTTTGGACGATAGTTGTCCTTTATTACTCGGCCAGTTTGTGAATTGCTGTGCCCCTGAGCTCCATTTTACAACTCGTTTTTGGTGAGCTGACCGCAAGTCCAAAATTTTGGTTCAGGATCTATACTGATTCCCGGTGGGTGGCTGAGACTTTGGTTAATTCTTCTTCCTGCCGGGAAATTACAGTGATATGTGCCCGTCCAAATGCCTAACAGCTACTCTCTCATTGGTTCTCCCTCTTCCCTTTCATCCTCTGCCAAATTGGCAACCTGTGCGAACCAGGAGGTTAAAGGGGCTGTCTCTCCAAGTTGGGAGGTTGATAATAAAGCAGATGGAAAGTCAAACCGGAGCACCAGGAGAGGGACTAATCGTTGAGTTTTAGAAACCTTTCGTATTCACAGTGTGTCCGTTCTCTAGGATTCCCGTACATGTTATATCTGTAGTAATATTCCCTTCAACCTGGAGAGTTGGGACCCATGGAATGTGTGCCATGCATTATTGCTTTAAAGGGTCTGCATTTGCTCACCCAATCTCACCAATCCTCTCAGTCCCAAGTGTCCAGCCTTATGCCACATCCAGCTGTCATTGTAGATAGGGTCATTTCAGGTTTCATCAGAGACCCTGAAGGAATTGTAAAGAATTTCCCAGTTTTTTTGTTTTATTTTTGAAATTCCTTTTTATAGTGGGTTTGAGCTGATTCTCGCTGCCATATTTATCCCAGTCTAGACACACTTGATTCCCTTACGGAGACATATCAATACATAGGTTTTAAGATTCTTACTAGTCAGATATATTCCTCTGCGGGAAATATGGGGTTTTGAGTCCCTTTCACTGAGGAAGGTGTAGGTCTTGTCTATTCCATAGTTGGTTTTTGGAACGGTACCTGTGCTTATATCAAACTCTGGTTTTATGCATCACCCCACCTCTCCTTCCCCCTTAAGCAGGCATAAGAGTGTTTTCTAAATGTGAGACACTGTTCTCTTTCCTAACTCAGTTCAAGTGTAGCCATGTTTACAGGATCTTCATAAGTGATATCTTATGATAAGTTTCTTTTTCTCTGTGACTTATTTCACTTAGAATCATCGTACCTGAATCCACCCATTTTGCTGCTACTGGTCTTATGACATTGATTTCATGGCTGAGGGATATTCCATCGTACGTAAGTACCACAATTTTTTGAACCATTTTTTATATTTCCTGGGATATTTAAGGTGTACCCAAGTTGAGGTCCTTGTAAGCAGTGCAGCCCTAAATTTTGGGGTGGCTGTGTCTTTTTGATTTTCAGTTTTCCCAAGGTATATTCCCTAGACTGGAAGTGCCCTTGGCTCTGTAGCTCTGTTGTTTACTTGTTTTAGGGAACACAATGCACTCCT
Source organism: Hyperoodon ampullatus (assembly GCF_949752795.1). Taxonomy (NCBI): domain Eukaryota; kingdom Metazoa; phylum Chordata; class Mammalia; order Artiodactyla; family Ziphiidae; genus Hyperoodon; species Hyperoodon ampullatus. The sequence goes on along the minus strand of NW_027640481.1, from coordinate 192,580 downwards.
CCAGAGAGGCAGTTGGCAATTTACATCCCGCCCATCAGCATAACAAGGCTCCCTGTTCTCCAGGGCCTGTCTTGCCTTTCTGGTTTTTACACATTTTGTGGATGTCCCTTTTGACCGGTGGGAAGTGATACTTCTCTGTAGTGCAGATTTGCATTGCCCGCTTGCTTGCTTGGCCAAAAAGGGCGTATGCGTTTTCTCCTGAATATATTCAGGAGAAAACGCATACGCCCTTTTTGGCCAAGTGCATCATTGTCGAAGTTGTGCCCCTCTTCCTGTGCTTTAAAGGCGATTCCAACGTACCTCTGGAAATCTGTTTCCTGCTATTCTGCCTCGCTTTCAAGTCCGCCTCGTTGCCTTCCCTCAACAGATTTTTGGACGATAGTTGTCCTTTATTACTCGGCCAGTTTGTGAATTGCTGTGCCCCTGAGCTCCATTTTTCAACTCGTTTTTGGTGAGCTGACCGCAAGTCCAAAATTTTGGTTCAGGATCTATACTGATTCCCGGTGGGTGGCTGAGACTTTGGTTAATTCTTCTTCCTGCCGGGAAATTACAGTGATATGTGCCCGTCCAAATGCCTAACAGCTACTCTCTCATTGGTTCTCCCTCTTCCCTTTCATCCTCTGCCAAATTGGCAACCTGTGCGAACCAGGAGGTTAAAGGGGCTGTCTCTCCAAGTTGGGAGGTTGATAATAAAGCAGATGGAAAGTCAAACCGGAGCACCAGGAGAGGGACTATTCGTTGAGTTTTAGAAACCTTTCGTATTCACAGTGTGTCCGTTCTCTAGGATTCCCGTACATGTTATATCTGTAGTAATATTCCCTTCAACCTGGAGAGTTGGGACCCATGGAATGTGTGCCATGCATTATTGCTTTAAAGGGTCTGCATTTGCTCACCCAATCTCACCAATCCTCTCAGTCCCAAGTGTCCAGCCTTATGCCACATCCAGCTGTCATTGTAGATAGGGTCATTTCAGGTTTCATCAGAGACCCTGAAGGAATTGTAAAGAATTTCCCAGTTTTTTTGTTTTATTTTTGAAATTCCTTTTTATAGTGGGTTTGAGCTGATTCTCGCTGCCATATTTATCCCAGTCTAGACACACTTGATTCCCTTACGGAGACATATCAATACATAGGTTTTAAGATTCTTACTAGTCAGATATATTCCTCTGCGGGAAATATGGGGTTTTGAGTCCCTTTCACTGAGGAAGGTGTAGGTCTTGTCTATTCCATAGTTGGTTTTTGGAACGGTACCTGTGCTTATATCAAACTCTGGTTTTATGCATCACCCCACCTCTCCTTCCCCCTTAAGCAGGCATAAGAGTGTTTTCTAAATGTGAGACACTGTTCTCTTTCCTAACTCAGTTCAAGTGTAGCCATGTTTACAGGATCTTCATAAGTGATATCTTATGATAAGTTTCTTTTTCTCTGTGACTTATTTCACTTAGAATCATCGTACCTGAATCCACCCATTTTGCTGCTACTGGTCTTATGACATTGATTTCATGGCTGAGGGATATTCCATCGTACGTAAGTACCACAATTTTTTGAACCATTTTTTATATTTCCTGGGATATTTAAGGTGTACCCAAGTTGAGGTCCTTGTAAGCAGTGCAGCCCTAAATTTTGGGGTGGCTGTGTCTTTTTGATTTTCAGTTTTCCCAAGGTATATTCCCTAGACTGGAAGTGCCCTTGGCTCTGTAGCTCTGTTGTTTACTTGTTTTAGGGAACACAATGCACTCCTCCAGAGAGGCAGTTGGCAATTTACATCCCGCCCATCAGCATAACAAGGCTCCCTGTTCTCCAGGGCCTGTCTTGCCTTTCTGGTTTTTACACATTTTGTGGATGTCCCTTTTGACCGGTGGGAAGTGATACTTCTCTGTAGTGCAGATATGCATTGCCCGCTTGCTTGCTTGGCCAAAAAGGGCGTATGCGTTTTCTCCTGAATATATTCAGGAGAAAACGCATACGCCCTTTTTGGCCAAGTGCATCATTGTCGAAGTTGTGCCCCTCTTCCTGTGCTTTAAAGGCGATTCCAACGTACCTCTGGAAATCTGTTTCCTGCTATTCTGCCTCGCTTTCAAGTCCGCCTCGTTGCCTTCCCTCAACAGATTTTTGGACGATAGTTGTCCTTTATTACTCGGCCAGTTTGTGAATTGCTGTGCCCCTGAGCTCCATTTTTCAACTCGTTTTTGGTGAGCTGACCGCAAGTCCAAAATTTTGGTTCAGGATCTATACTGATTCCCGGTGGGTGGCTGAGACTTTGGTTAATTCTTCTTCCTGCCGGGAAATTACAGTGATATGTGCCCGTCCAAATGCCTAACAGCTACTCTCTCATTGGTTCTCCCTCTTCCCTTTCATCCTCTGCCAAATTGGCAACCTGTGCGAACCAGGAGGTTAAAGGGGCTGTCTCTCCAAGTTGGGAGGTTGATAATAAAGCAGATGGAAAGTCAAACCGGAGCACCAGGAGAGGGACTATTCGTTGAGTTTTAGAAACCTTTCGTATTCACAGTGTGTCCGTTCTCTAGGATTCCCGTACATGTTATATCTGTAGTAATATTCCCTTCAACCTGGAGAGTTGGGACCCATGGAATGTGTGCCATGCATTATTGCTTTAAAGGGTCTGCATTTGCTCACCCAATCTCACCAATCCTCTCAGTCCCAAGTGTCCAGCCTTATGCCACATCCAGCTGTCATTGTAGATAGGGTCATTTCAGGTTTCATCAGAGACCCTGAAGGAATTGTAAAGAATTTCCCAGTTTTTTTGTTTTATTTTTGAAATTCCTTTTTATAGTGGGTTTGAGCTGATTCTCGCTGCCATATTTATCCCAGTCTAGACACACTTGATTCCCTTACGGAGACATATCAATACATAGGTTTTAAGATTCTTACTAGTCAGATATATTCCTCTGCGGGAAATATGGGGTTTTGAGTCCCTTTCACTGAGGAAGGTGTAGGTCTTGTCTATTCCATAGTTGGTTTTTGGAACGGTACCTGTGCTTATATCAAACTCTGGTTTTATGCATCACCCCACCTCTCCTTCCCCCTTAAGCAGGCATAAGAGTGTTTTCTAAATGTGAGACACTGTTCTCTTTCCTAACTCAGTTCAAGTGTAGCCATGTTTACAGGATCTTCATAAGTGATATCTTATGATAAGTTTCTTTTTCTCTGTGACTTATTTCACTTAGAATCATCGTACCTGAATCCACCCATTTTGCTGCTACTGGTCTTATGACATTGATTTCATGGCTGAGGGATATTCCATCGTACGTAAGTACCACAATTTTTTGAACCATTTTTTATATTTCCTGGGATATTTAAGGTGTACCCAAGTTGAGGTCCTTGTAAGCAGTGCAGCCCTAAATTTTGGGGTGGCTGTGTCTTTTTGATTTTCAGTTTTCCCAAGGTATATTCCCTAGACTGGAAGTGCCCTTGGCTCTGTAGCTCTGTTGTTTACTTGTTTTAGGGAACACAATGCACTCCTCCAGAGAGGCAGTTGGCAATTTACATCCCGCCCATCAGCATAACAAGGCTCCCTGTTCTCCAGGGCCTGTCTTGCCTTTCTGGTTTTTACACATTTTGTGGATGTCCCTTTTGACCGGTGGGAAGTGATACTTCTCTGTAGTGCAGATTTGCATTGCCCGCTTGCTTGCTTGGCCAAAAAGGGCGTATGCGTTTTCTCCTGAATATATTCAGGAGAAAACGCATACGCCCTTTTTGGCCAAGTGCATCATTGTCGAAGTTGTGCCCCTCTTCCTGTGCTTTAAAGGCGATTCCAACGTACCTCTGGAAATCTGTTTCCTGCTATTCTGCCTCGCTTTCAAGTCCGCCTCGTTGCCTTCCCTCAACAGATTTTTGGACGATAGTTGTCCTTTATTACTCGGCCAGTTTGTGAATTGCTGTGCCCCTGAGCTCCATTTTTCAACTCGTTTTTGGTGAGCTGACCGCAAGTCCAAAATTTTGGTTCAGGATCTATACTGATTCCCGGTGGGTGGCTGAGACTTTGGTTAATTCTTCTTCCTGCCGGGAAATTACAGTGATATGTGCCCGTCCAAATGCCTAACAGCTACTCTCTCATTGGTTCTCCCTCTTCCCTTTCATCCTCTGCCAAATTGGCAACCTGTGCGAACCAGGAGGTTAAAGGGGCTGTCTCTCCAAGTTGGGAGGTTGATAATAAAGCAGATGGAAAGTCAAACCGGAGCACCAGGAGAGGGACTATTCGTTGAGTTTTAGAAACCTTTCGTATTCACAGTGTGTCCGTTCTCTAGGATTCCCGTACATGTTATATCTGTAGTAATATTCCCTTCAACCTGGAGAGTTGGGACCCATGGAATGTGTGCCATGCATTATTGCTTTAAAGGGTCTGCATTTGCTCACCCAATCTCACCAATCCTCTCAGTCCCAAGTGTCCAGCCTTATGCCACATCCAGCTGTCATTGTAGATAGGGTCATTTCAGGTTTCATCAGAGACCCTGAAGGAATTGTAAAGAATTTCCCAGTTTTTTTGTTTTATTTTTGAAATTCCTTTTTATAGTGGGTTTGAGCTGATTCTCGCTGCCATATTTATCCCAGTCTAGACACACTTGATTCCCTTACGGAGACATATCAATACATAGGTTTTAAGATTCTTACTAGTCAGATATATTCCTCTGCGGGAAATATGGGGTTTTGAGTCCCTTTCACTGAGGAAGGTGTAGGTCTTGTCTATTCCATAGTTGGTTTTTGGAACGGTACCTGTGCTTATATCAAACTCTGGTTTTATGCATCACCCCACCTCTCCTTCCCCCTTAAGCAGGCATAAGAGTGTTTTCTAAATGTGAGACACTGTTCTCTTTCCTAACTCAGTTCAAGTGTAGCCATGTTTACAGGATCTTCATAAGTGATATCTTATGATAAGTTTCTTTTTCTCTGTGACTTATTTCACTTAGAATCATCGTACCTGAATCCACCCATTTTGCTGCTACTGGTCTTATGACATTGATTTCATGGCTGAGGGATATTCCATCGTACGTAAGTACCACAATTTTTTGAACCATTTTTTATATTTCCTGGGATATTTAAGGTGTACCCAAGTTGAGGTCCTTGTAAGCAGTGCAGCCCTAAATTTTGGGGTGGCTGTGTCTTTTTGATTTTCAGTTTTCCCAAGGTATATTCCCTAGACTGGAAGTGCCCTTGGCTCTGTAGCTCTGTTGTTTACTTGTTTTAGGGAACACAATGCACTCCTCCAGAGAGGCAGTTGGCAATTTACATCCCGCCCATCAGCATAACAAGGCTCCCTGTTCTCCAGGGCCTGTCTTGCCTTTCTGGTTTTTACACATTTTGTGGATGTCCCTTTTGACCGGTGGGAAGTGATACTTCTCTGTAGTGCAGATTTGCATTGCCCGCTTGCTTGCTTGGCCAAAAAGGGCGTATGCGTTTTCTCCTGAATATATTCAGGAGAAAACGCATACGCCCTTTTTGGCCAAGTGCATCATTGTCGAAGTTGTGCCCCTCTTCCTGTGCTTTAAAGGCGATTCCAACGTACCTCTGGAAATCTGTTTCCTGCTATTCTGCCTCGCTTTCAAGTCCGCCTCGTTGCCTTCCCTCAACAGATTTTTGGACGATAGTTGTCCTTTATTACTCGGCCAGTTTGTGAATTGCTGTGCCCCTGAGCTCCATTTTTCAACTCGTTTTTGGTGAGCTGACCGCAAGTCCAAAATTTTGGTTCAGGATCTATACTGATTCCCGGTGGGTGGCTGAGACTTTGGTTAATTCTTCTTCCTGCCGGGAAATTACAGTGATATGTGCCCGTCCAAATGCCTAACAGCTACTCTCTCATTGGTTCTCCCTCTTCCCTTTCATCCTCTGCCAAATTGGCAACCTGTGCGAACCAGGAGGTTAAAGGGGCTGTCTCTCCAAGTTGGGAGGTTGATAATAAAGCAGATGGAAAGTCAAACCGGAGCACCAGGAGAGGGACTATTCGTTGAGTTTTAGAAACCTTTCGTATTCACAGTGTGTCCGTTCTCTAGGATTCCCGTACATGTTATATCTGTAGTAATATTCCCTTCAACCTGGAGAGTTGGGACCCATGGAATGTGTGCCATGCATTATTGCTTTAAAGGGTCTGCATTTGCTCACCCAATCTCACCAATCCTCTCAGTCCCAAGTGTCCAGCCTTATGCCACATCCAGCTGTCATTGTAGATAGGGTCATTTCAGGTTTCATCAGAGACCCTGAAGGAATTGTAAAGAATTTCCCAGTTTTTTTGTTTTATTTTTGAAATTCCTTTTTATAGTGGGTTTGAGCTGATTCTCGCTGCCATATTTATCCCAGTCTAGACACACTTGATTCCCTTACGGAGACATATCAATACATAGGTTTTAAGATTCTTACTAGTCAGATATATTCCTCTGCGGGAAATATGGGGTTTTGAGTCCCTTTCACTGAGGAAGGTGTAGGTCTTGTCTATTCCATAGTTGGTTTTTGGAACGGTACCTGTGCTTATATCAAACTCTGGTTTTATGCATCACCCCACCTCTCCTTCCCCCTTAAGCAGGCATAAGAGTGTTTTCTAAATGTGAGACACTGTTCTCTTTCCTAACTCAGTTCAAGTGTAGCCATGTTTACAGGATCTTCATAAGTGATATCTTATGATAAGTTTCTTTTTCTCTGTGACTTATTTCACTTAGAATCATCGTACCTGAATCCACCCATTTTGCTGCTACTGGTCTTATGACATTGATTTCATGGCTGAGGGATATTCCATCGTACGTAAGTACCACAATTTTTTGAACCATTTTTTATATTTCCTGGGATATTTAAGGTGTACCCAAGTTGAGGTCCTTGTAAGCAGTGCAGCCCTAAATTTTGGGGTGGCTGTGTCTTTTTGATTTTCAGTTTTCCCAAGGTATATTCCCTAGACTGGAAGTGCCCTTGGCTCTGTAGCTCTGTTGTTTACTTGTTTTAGGGAACACAATGCACTCCTCCAGAGAGGCAGTTGGCAATTTACATCCCGCCCATCAGCATAACAAGGCTCCCTGTTCTCCAGGGCCTGTCTTGCCTTTCTGGTTTTTACACATTTTGTGGATGTCCCTTTTGACCGGTGGGAAGTGATACTTCTCTGTAGTGCAGATTTGCATTGCCCGCTTGCTTGCTTGGCCAAAAAGGGCGTATGCGTTTTCTCCTGAATATATTCAGGAGAAAACGCATACGCCCTTTTTGGCCAAGTGCATCATTGTCGAAGTTGTGCCCCTCTTCCTGTGCTTTAAAGGCGATTCCAACGTACCTCTGGAAATCTGTTTCCTGCTATTCTGCCTCGCTTTCAAGTCCGCCTCGTTGCCTTCCCTCAACAGATTTTTGGACGATAGTTGTCCTTTATTACTCGGCCAGTTTGTGAATTGCTGTGCCCCTGAGCTCCATTTTTCAACTCGTTTTTGGTGAGCTGACCGCAAGTCCAAAATTTTGGTTCAGGATCTATACTGATTCCCGGTGGGTGGCTGAGACTTTGGTTAATTCTTCTTCCTGCCGGGAAATTACAGTGATATGTGCCCGTCCAAATGCCTAACAGCTACTCTCTCATTGGTTCTCCCTCTTCCCTTTCATCCTCTGCCAAATTGGCAACCTGTGCGAACCAGGAGGTTAAAGGGGCTGTCTCTCCAAGTTGGGAGGTTGATAATAAAGCAGGTGGAAAGTCAAACCGGAGCACCAGGAGAGGGACTATTCGTTGAGTTTTAGAAACCTTTCGTATTCACAGTGTGTCCGTTCTCTAGGATTCCCGTACATGTTATATCTGTAGTAATATTCCCTTCAACCTGGAGAGTTGGGACCCATGGAATGTGTGCCATGCATTATTGCTTTAAAGGGTCTGCATTTGCTCACCCAATCTCACCAATCCTCTCAGTCCCAAGTGTCCAGCCTTATGCCACATCCAGCTGTCATTGTAGATAGGGTCATTTCAGGTTTCATCAGAGACCCTGAAGGAATTGTAAAGAATTTCCCAGTTTTTTTGTTTTATTTTTGAAATTCCTTTTTATAGTGGGTTTGAGCTGATTCTCGCTGCCATATTTATCCCAGTCTAGACACACTTGATTCCCTTACGGAGACATATCAATACATAGGTTTTAAGATTCTTACTAGTCAGATATATTCCTCTGCGGGAAATATGGGGTTTTGAGTCCCTTTCACTGAGGAAGGTGTAGGTCTTGTCTATTCCATAGTTGGTTTTTGGAACGGTACCTGTGCTTATATCAAACTCTGGTTTTATGCATCACGCCACCTCTCCTTCCCCCTTAAGCAGGCATAAGAGTGTTTTCTAAATGTGAGACACTGTTCTCTTTCCTAACTCAGTTCAAGTGTAGCCATGTTTACAGGATCTTCATAAGTGATATCTTATGATAAGTTTCTTTTTCTCTGTGACTTATTTCACTTAGAATCATCGTACCTGAATCCACCCATTTTGCTGCTACTGGTCTTATGACATTGATTTCATGGCTGAGGGATATTCCATCGTACGTAAGTACCACAATTTTTTGAACCATTTTTATATTTCCTGGGATATTTAAGGTGTACCCAAGTTGAGGTCCTTGTAAGCAGTGCAGCCCTAAATTTTGGGGTGGCTGTGTCTTTTTGATTTTCAGTTTTCCCAAGGTATATTCCCTAGACTGGAAGTGCCCTTGGCTCTGTAGCTCTGTTCTTTACTTGTTTTAGGGAACACAATGCACTCCTCCAGAGAGGCAGTTGGCAATTTACATCCCGCCCATCAGCATAACAAGGCTCCCTGTTCTCCAGGGCCTGTCTTGCCTTTCTGGTTTTTACACATTTTGTGGATGTCCCTTTTGACCGGTGGGAAGTGATACTTCTCTGTAGTGCAGATTTGCATTGCCCGCTTGCTTGCTTGGCCAAAAAGGGCGTATGCGTTTTCTCCTGAATATATTCAGGAGAAAACGCATACGCCCTTTTTGGCCAAGTGCATCATTGTCGAAGTTGTGCCCCTCTTCCTGTGCTTTAAAGGCGATTCCAACGTACCTCTGGAAATCTGTTTCCTGCTATTCTGCCTCGCTTTCAAGTCCGCCTCGTTGCCTTCCCTCAACAGATTTTTGGACGATAGTTGTCCTTTATTACTCGGCCAGTTTGTGAATTGCTGTGCCCCTGAGCTCCATTTTTCAACTCGTTTTTGGTGAGCTGACCGCAAGTCCAAAATTTTGGTTCAGGATCTATACTGATTCCCATTGGGTGGCTGAGACTTTGGTTAATTCTTCTTCCTGCCGGGAAATTACAGTGATATGTGCCCGTCCAAATGCCTAACAGCTACTCTCTCATTGGTTCTCCCTCTTCCCTTTCATCCTCTGCCAAATTGGCAACCTGTGCGAACCAGGAGGTTAAAGGGGCTGTCTCTCCAAGTTGGGAGGTTGATAATAAAGCAGATGGAAAGTCAAACCGGAGCACCAGGAGAGGGACTATTCGTTGAGTTTTAGAAACCTTTCGTATTCACAGTGTGTCCGTTCTCTAGGATTCCCGTACATGTTATATCTGTAGTAATATTCCCTTCAACCTGGAGAGTTGGGACCCATGGAATGTGTGCCATGCATTATTGCTTTAAAGGGTCTGCATTTGCTCACCCAATCTCACCAATCCTCTCAGTCCCAAGTGTCCAGCCTTATGCCACATCCAGCTGTCATTGTAGATAGGGTCATTTCAGGTTTCATCAGAGACCCTGAAGGAATTGTAAAGAATTTCCCAGTTTTTTTGTTTTATTTTTGAAATTCCTTTTTATAGTGGGTTTGAGCTGATTCTCGCTGCCATATTTATCCCAGTCTAGACACACTTGATTCCCTTATGGAGACATATCAATACATAGGTTTTAAGATTCTTACTAGTCAGATATATTCCTCTGCGGGAAATATGGGGTTTTGAGTCCCTTTCACTGAGGAAGGTGTAGGTCTTGTCTATTCCATAGTTGGTTTTTGGAACGGTACCTGTGCTTATATCAAACTCTGGTTTTATGCATCACCCCACCTCTCCTTCCCCCTTAAGCAGGCATAAGAGTGTTTTCTAAATGTGAGACACTGTTCTCTTTCCTAACTCAGTTCAAGTGTAGCCATGTTTACAGGATCTTCATAAGTGATATCTTATGATAAGTTTCTTTTTCTCTGTGACTTATTTCACTTAGAATCATCGTACCTGAATCCACCCATTTTGCTGCTACTGGTCTTATGACATTGATTTCATGGCTGAGGGATATTCCATCGTACGTAAGTACCACAATTTTTTGAACCATTTTTATATTTCCTGGGATATTTAAGGTGTACCCAAGTTGAGGTCCTTGTAAGCAGTGCAGCCCTAAATTTTGGGGTGGCTGTGTCTTTTTGATTTTCAGTTTTCCCAAGGTATATTCCCTAGACTGGAAGTGCCCTTGGCTCTGTAGCTCTGTTCTTTACTTGTTTTAGGGAACACAATGCACTCCTCCAGAGAGGCAGTTGGCAATTTACATCCCGCCCCTCAGCATAACAAGGCTCCCTGTTCTCCAGGGCCTGTCTTGCCTTTCTGGTTTTTACACATTTTGTGGATGTCCCTTTTGACCGGTGGGAAGTGATACTTCTCTGTAGTGCAGATTTGCATTGCCCGCTTGCTTGCTTGGCCAAAAAGGGCGTATGCGTTTTCTCCTGAATATATTCAGGAGAAAACGCATACGCCCTTTTTGGCCAAGTGCATCATTGTCGAAGTTGTGCCCCTCTTCCTGTGCTTTAAAGGCGATTCCAACGTACCTCTTGAAATCTGTTTCCTGCTATTCTGCCTCGCTTTCAAGTCCGCCTCGTTGCCTTCCCTCAACAGATTTTTGGACGATAGTTGTCCTTTATTACTCGGCCAGTTTGTGAATTGCTGTGCCCCTGAGCTCCATTTTTCAACTCGTTTTTGGTGAGCTGACCGCAAGTCCAAAATTTTGGTTCAGGATCTATACTGATTCCCGGTGGGTGGCTGAGACTTTGGTTAATTCTTCTTCCTGCCGGGAAATTACAGTGATATGTGCCCGTCCAAATGCCTAACAGCTACTCTCTCATTGGTTCTCCCTCTTCCCTTTCATCCTCTGCCAAATTGGCAACCTGTGCGAACCAGGAGGTTAAAGGGGCTGTCTCTCCAAGTTGGGAGGTTGATAATAAAGCAGATGGAAAGTCAAACTGGAGCACCAGGAGAGGGACTATTCGTTGAGTTTTAGAAACCTTTCGTATTCACAGTGTGTCCGTTCTCTAGGATTCCCGTACATGTTATATCTGTAGTAATATTCCCTTCAACCTGGAGAGTTGGGACCCATGGAATGTGTGCCATGCATTATTGCTTTAAAGGGTCTGCATTTGCTCACCCAATCTCACCAATCCTCTCAGTCCCAAGTGTCCAGCCTTATGCCACATCCAGCTGTCATTGTAGATAGGGTCATTTCAGGTTTCATCAGAGACCCTGAAGGAATTGTAAAGAATTTCCCAGTTTTTTTGTTTTATTTTTGAAATTCCTTTTTATAGTGGGTTTGAGCTGATTCTCGCTGCCATATTTATCCCAGTCTAGACACACTTGATTCCCTTACGGAGACATATCAATACATAGGTTTTAAGATTCTTACTAGTCAGATATATTCCTCTGCGGGAAATATGGGGTTTTGAGTCCCTTTCACTGAGGAAGGTGTAGGTCTTGTCTATTCCATAGTTGGTTTTTGGAACGGTACCTGTGCTTATATCAAACTCTGGTTTTATGCATCACCCCACCTCTCCTTCCCCCTTAAGCAGGCATAAGAGTGTTTTCTAAATGTGAGACACTGTTCTCTTTCCTAACTCAGTTCAAGTGTAGCCATGTTTACAGGATCTTCATAAGTGATATCTTATGATAAGTTTCTTTTTCTCTGTGACTTATTTCACTTAGAATCATCGTACCTGAATCCACCCATTTTGCTGCTACTGGTCTTATGACATTGATTTCATGGCTGAGGGATATTCCATCGTACGTAAGTACCACAATTTTTTGAACCATTTTTATATTTCCTGGGATATTTAAGGTGTACCCAAGTTGAGGTCCTTGTAAGCAGTGCAGCCCTAAATTTTGGGGTGGCTGTGTCTTTTTGATTTTCAGTTTTCCCAAGGTATATTCCCTAGACTGGAAGTGCCCTTGGCTCTGTAGCTCTGTTGTTTACTTGTTTTAGGGAACACAATGCACTCCTCCAGAGAGGCAGTTGGCAATTTACATCCCGCCCATCAGCATAACAAGGCTCCCTGTTCTCCAGGGCCTGTCTTGCCTTTCTGGTTTTTACACATTTTGTGGATGTCCCTTTTGACCGGTGGGAAGTGATACTTCTCTGTAGTGCAGATTTGCATTGCCCGCTTGCTTGCTTGGCCAAAAAGGGCGTATGCGTTTTCTCCTGAATATATTCAGGAGAAAACGCATACGCCCTTTTTGGCCAAGTGCATCATTGTCGAAGTTGTGCCCCTCTTCCTGTGCTTTAAAGGCGATTCCAACGTACCTCTGGAAATCTGTTTCCTGCTATTCTGCCTCGCTTTCAAGTCCGCCTCGTTGCCTTCCCTCAACAGATTTTTGGACGATAGTTGTCCTTTATTACTCGGCCAGTTTGTGAATTGCTGTGCCCCTGAGCTCCATTTTTCAACTCGTTTTTGGTGAGCTGACCGCAAGTCCAAAATTTTGGTTCAGGATCTATACTGATTCCCGGTGGGTGGCTGAGACTTTGGTTAATTCTTCTTCCTGCCGGGAAATTACAGTGATATGTGCCCGTCCAAATGCCTAACAGCTACTCTCTCATTGGTTCTCCCTCTTCCCTTTCATCCTCTGCCAAATTGGCAACCTGTGCGAACCAGGAGGTTAAAGGGGCTGTCTCTCCAAGTTGGGAGGTTGATAATAAAGCAGATGGAAAGTCAAACCGGAGCACCAGGAGAGGGACTATTCGTTGAGTTTTAGAAACCTTTCGTATTCACAGTGTGTCCGTTCTCTAGGATTCCCGTACATGTTATATCTGTAGTAATATTCCCTTCAACCTGGAGAGTTGGGACCCATGGAATGTGTGCCATGCATTATTGCTTTAAAGGGTCTGCATTTGCTCACCCAATCTCACCAATCCTCTCAGTCCCAAGTGTCCAGCCTTATGCCACATCCAGCTGTCATTGTAGATAGGGTCATTTCAGGTTTCATCAGAGACCCTGAAGGAATTGTAAAGAATTTCCCAGTTTTTTTGTTTTATTTTTGAAATTCCTTTTTATAGTGGGTTTGAGCTGATTCTCGCTGCCATATTTATCCCAGTCTAGACACACTTGATTCCCTTACGGAGACATATCAATACATAGGTTTTAAGATTCTTACTAGTCAGATATATTCCTCTGCGGGAAATATGGGGTTTTGAGTCCCTTTCACTGAGGAAGGTGTAGGTCTTGTCTATTCCATAGTTGGTTTTTGGAACGGTACCTGTGCTTATATCAAACTCTGGTTTTATGCATCACCCCACCTCTCCTTCCCCCTTAAGCAGGCATAAGAGTGTTTTCTAAATGTGAGACACTGTTCTCTTTCCTAACTCAGTTCAAGAGTAGCCATGTTTACAGGATCTTCATAAGTGATATCTTATGATAAGTTTCTTTTTCTGTGTGACTTATTTCACTTAGAATCATCGTACCTGAATCCACCCATTTTGCTGCTACTGGTCTTATGACATTGATTTCATGGCTGAGGGATATTCCATCGTACGTAAGTACCACAATTTTTTGAACCATTTTTATATTTCCTGGGATATTTAAGGTGTACCCAAGTTGAGGTCCTTGTAAGCAGTGCAGCCCTAAATTTTGGGGTGGCTGTGTCTTTTTGATTTTCAGTTTTCCCAAGGTATATTCCCTAGACTGGAAGTGCCCTTGGCTCTGTAGCTCTGTTGTTTACTTGTTTTAGGGAACACAATGCACTCCTCCAGAGAGGCAGTTGGCAATTTACATCCCGCCCATCAGCATAACAAGGCTCCCTGTTCTCCAGGGCCTGTCTTGCCTTTCTGGTTTTTACACATTTTGTGGATGTCCCTTTTGACCGGTGGGAAGTGATACTTCTCTGTAGTGCAGATTTGCATTGCCGGCTTGCTTGCTTGGCCAAAAAGGGCGTATGCGTTTTCTCCTGAATATTTTCAGGAGAAAACGCATACGCCCTTTTTGGCCAAGTGCATCATTGTCGAAGTTGTGCCCCTCTTCCTGTGCTTTAAAGGCGATTCCAACGTACCTCTGGAAATCTGTTTCCTGCTATTCTGCCTCGCTTTCAAGTCCGCCTCGTTGCCTTCCCTCAACAGATTTTTGGACGATAGTTGTCCTTTATTACTCGGCCAGTTTGTGAATTGCTGTGCCCCTGAGCTCCATTTTTCAACTCGTTTTTGGTGAGCTGACCGCAAGTTCAAAATTTTGGTTCAGGATCTATACTGATTCCCGGTGGGTGGCTGAGACTTTGGTTAATTCTTCTTCCTGCCGGGAAATTACAGTGATATGTGCCCGTCCAAATGCCTAACAGCTACTCTCTCATTGGTTCTCCCTCTTCCCTTTCATCCTCTGCCAAATTGGCAACCTGTGCGAACCAGGAGGTTAAAGGGGCTGTCTCTCCAAGTTGGGAGGTTGATAATAAAGCAGATGGAAAGTCAAACCGGAGCACCAGGAGAGGGACTATTCGTTGAGTTTTAGAAACCTTTCGTATTCACAGTGTGTCCGTTCTCTAGGATTCCCGTACATGTTATATCTGTAGTAATATTCCCTTCAACCTGGAGAGTTGGGACCCATGGAATGTGTGCCATGCATTATTGCTTTAAAGGGTCTGCATTTGCTCACCCAATCTCACCAATCCTCTCAGTCCCAAGTGTGCAGCCTTATGCCACATCCAGCTGTCATTGTAGATAGGGTCATTTCAGGTTTCATCAGAGACCCTGAAGGAATTGTAAAGAATTTCCCAGTTTTTTTGTTTTATTTTTGAAATTCCTTTTTATAGTGGGTTTGAGCTGATTCTCGCTGCCATATTTATCCCAGTCTAGACACACTTGATTCCCTTACGGAGACATATCAATACATAGGTTTTAAGATTCTTACTAGTCAGATATATTCCTCTGCGGGAAATATGGGGTTTTGAGTCCCTTTCACTGAGGAAGGTGTAGGTCTTGTCTATTCCATAGTTGGTTTTTGGAACGGTACCTGTGCTTATATCAAACTCTGGTTTTATGCATCACCCCACCTCTCCTTCCCCCTTAAGCAGGCATAAGAGTGTTTTCTAAATGTGAGACACTGTTCTCTTTCCTAACTCAGTTCAAGTGTAGCCATGTTTACAGGATCTTCATAAGTGATATCTTATGATAAGTTTCTTTTTCTCTGTGACTTATTTCACTTAGAATCATCGTACCTGAATCCACCCATTTTGCTGCTACTGGTCTTATGACATTGATTTCATGGCTGAGGGATATTCCATCGTACGTAAGTACCACAATTTTTTGAACCATTTTTATATTTCCTGGGATATTTAAGGTGTACCCAAGTTGAGGTCCTTGTAAGCAGTGCAGCCCTAAATTTTGGGGTGGCTGTGTCTTTTTGATTTTCAGTTTTCCCAAGGTATATTCCCTAGACTGGAAGTGCCCTTGGCTCTGTAGCTCTGTTGTTTACTTGTTTTAGGGAACACAATGCACTCCTCCAGAGAGGCAGTTGGCAATTTACATCCCGCCCATCAGCATAACAAGGCTCCCTGTTCTCCAGGGCCTGTCTTGCCTTTCTGGTTTTTACACATTTTGTGGATGTCCCTTTTGACCGGTGGGAAGTGATACTTCTCTGTAGTGCAGATTTGCATTGCCCGCTTGCTTGCTTGGCCAAAAAGGGCATATGCGTTTTCTCCTGAATATTTTCAGGAGAAAACGCATACGCCCTTTTTGGCCAAGTGCATCATTGTCGAAGTTGTGCCCCTCTTCCTGTGCTTTAAAGGCGATTCCAACGTACCTCTGGAAATCTGTTTCCTGCTATTCTGCCTCGCTTTCAAGTCCGCCTCGTTGCCTTCCCTCAACAGATTTTTGGACGATAGTTGTCCTTTATTACTCGGCCAGTTTGTGAATTGCTGTGCCCCTGAGCTCCATTTTTCAACTCGTTTTTGGTGAGCTGACCGCAAGTCCAAAATTTTGGTTCAGGATCTATACTGATTCCCGGTGGGTGGCTGAGACTTTGGTTAATTCTTCTTCCTGCCGGGAAATTACAGTGATATGTGCCCGTCCAAATGCCTAACAGCTACTCTCTCATTGGTTCTCCCTCTTCCCTTTCATCCTCTGCCAAATTGGCAACCTGTGCGAACCAGGAGGTTAAAGGGGCTGTCTCTCCAAGTTGGGAGGTTGATAATAAAGCAGATGGAAAGTCAAACCGGAGCACCAGGAGAGGGACTATTCGTTGAGTTTTAGAAACCTTTCGTATTCACAGTGTGTCCGTTCTCTAGGATTCCCGTACATGTTATATCTGTAGTAATATTCCCTTCAACCTGGAGAGTTGGGACCCATGGAATGTGTGCCATGCATTATTGCTTTAAAGGGTCTGCATTTGCTCACCCAATCTCACCAATCCTCTCAGTCCCAAGTGTCCAGCCTTATGCCACATCCAGCTGTCATTGTAGATAGGGTCATTTCAGGTTTCATCAGAGACCCTGAAGGAATTGTAAAGAATTTCCCAGTTTTTTTGTTTTATTTTTGAAATTCCTTTTTATAGTGGGTTTGAGCTGATTCTCGCTGCCATATTTATCCCAGTCTAGACACACTTGATTCCCTTACGGAGACATATCAATACATAGGTTTTAAGATTCTTACTAGTCAGATATATTCCTCTGCGGGAAATATGGGGTTTTGAGTCCCTTTCACTGAAGAAGGTGTAGGTCTTGTCTATTCCATAGTTGGTTTTTGGAACGGTACCTGTGCTTATATCAAACTCTGGTTTTATGCATCACCCCACCTCTCCTTCCCCCTTAAGCAGGCATAAGAGTGTTTTCTAAATGTGAGACACTGTTCTCTTTCCTAACTCAGTTCAAGTGTAGCCATGTTTACAGGATCTTCATAAGTGATATCTTATGATAAGTTTCTTTTTCTGTGTGACTTATTTCACTTAGAATCATCGTACCTGAATCCACCCATTTTGCTGCTACTGGTCTTATGACATTGATTTCATGGCTGAGGGATATTCCATCGTACGTAAGTACCACAATTTTTTGAACCATTTTTATATTTCCTGGGATATTTAAGGTGTACCCAAGTTGAGGTCCTTGTAAGCAGTGCAGCCCTAAATTTTGGGGTGGCTGTGTCTTTTTGATTTTCAGTTTTCCCAAGGTATATTCCCTAGACTGGAAGTGCCCTTGGCTCTGTAGCTCTGTTGTTTACTTGTTTTAGGGAACACAATGCACTCCTCCAGAGAGGCAGTTGGCAATTTACATCCCGCCCATCAGCATAACAAGGCTCCCTGTTCTCCAGGGCCTGTCTTGCCTTTCTGGTTTTTACACATTTTGTGGATGTCCCTTTTGACCGGTGGGAAGTGATACTTCTCTGTAGTGCAGATTTGCATTGCCCGCTTGCTTGCTTGGCCAAAAAGGGCGTATGCGTTTTCTCCTGAATATATTCAGGAGAAAACGCATACGCCCTTTTTGGCCAAGTGCATCATTGTCGAAGTTGTGCCCCTCTTCCTGTGCTCTAAAGGCGATTCCAACGTACCTCTTGAAATCTGTTTCCTGCTATTCTGCCTCGCTTTCAAGTCCGCCTCGTTGCCTTCCCTCAACAGATTTTTGGACGATAGTTGTCCTTTATTACTCGGCCAGTTTGTGAATTGCTGTGCCCCTGAGCTCCATTTTTCAACTCGTTTTTGGTGAGCTGACCGCAAGTCCAAAATTTTGGTTCAGGATCTATACTGATTCCCGGTGGGTGGCTGAGACTTTGGTTAATTCTTCTTCCTGCCGGGAAATTACAGTGATATGTGCCCGTCCAAATGCCTAACAGCTACTCTCTCATTGGTTCTCCCTCTTCCCTTTCATCCTCTGCCAAATTGGCAACCTGTGCGAACCAGGAGGTTAAAGGGGCTGTCTCTCCAAGTTGGGAGGTTGATAATAAAGCAGATGGAAAGTCAAACCGGAGCACCAGGAGAGGGACTATTCGTTGAGTTTTAGAAACCTTTCGTATTCACAGTGTGTCCGTTCTCTAGGATTCCCGTACATGTTATATCTGTAGTAATATTCCCTTCAACCTGGAGAGTTGGGACCCATGGAATGTGTGCCATGCATTATTGCTTTAAAGGGTCTGCATTTGCTCACCCAATCTCACCAATCCTCTCAGTCCCAAGTGTCCAGCCTTATGCCACATCCAGCTGTCATTGTAGATAGGGTCATTTCAGGTTTCATCAGAGACCCTGAAGGAATTGTAAAGAATTTCCCAGTTTTTTTGTTTTATTTTTGAAATTCCTTTTTATAGTGGGTTTGAGCTGATTCTCGCTGCCATATTTATCCCAGTCTAGACACACTTGATTCCCTTACGGAGACATATCAATACATAGGTTTTAAGATTCTTACTAGTCAGATATATTCCTCTGCGGGAAATATGGGGTTTTGAGTCCCTTTCACTGAGGAAGGTGTAGGTCTTGTCTATTCCATAGTTGGTTTTTGGAACGGTACCTGTGCTTATATCAAACTCTGGTTTTATGCATCACCCCACCTCTCCTTCCCCCTTAAGCAGGCATAAGAGTGTTTTCTAAATGTGAGACACTGTTCTCTTTCCTAACTCAGTTCAAGTGTAGCCATGTTTACAGGATCTTCATAAGTGATATCTTATGATAAGTTTCTTTTTCTCTGTGACTTATTTCACTTAGAATCATCGTACCTGAATCCACCCATTTTGCTGCTACTGGTCTTATGACATTGATTTCATGGCTGAGGGATATTCCATCGTACGTAAGTACCACAATTTTTTGAACCATTTTTATATTTCCTGGGATATTTAAGGTGTACCCAAGTTGAGGTCCTTGTAAGCAGTGCAGCCCTAAATTTTGGGGTGGCTGTGTCTTTTTGATTTTCAGTTTTCCCAAGGTATATTCCCTAGACTGGAAGTGCCCTTGGCTCTGTAGCTCTGTTGTTTACTTGTTTTAGGGAACACAATGCACTCCTCCAGAGAGGCAGTTGGCAATTTACATCCCGCCCATCAGCATAACAAGGCTCCCTGTTCTCCAGGGCCTGTCTTGCCTTTCTGGTTTTTACACATTTTGTGGATGTCCCTTTTGACCGGTGGGAAGTGATACTTCTCTGTAGTGCAGATTTGCATTGCCCGCTTGCTTGCTTGGCCAAAAAGGGCGTATGCGTTTTCTCCTGAATATTTTCAGGAGAAAACGCATACGCCCTTTTTGGCCAAGTGCATCATTGTCGAAGTTGTGCCCCTCTTCCTGTGCTTTAAAGGCGATTCCAACGTACCTCTGGAAATCTGTTTCCTGCTATTCTGCCTCGCTTTCAAGTCCGCCTCGTTGCCTTCCCTCAACAGATTTTTGGACGATAGTTGTCCTTTATTACTCGGCCAGTTTGTGAATTGCTGTGCCCCTGAGCTCCATTTTTCAACTCGTTTTTGGTGAGCTGACCGCAAGTCCAAAATTTTGGTTCAGGATCTATACTGATTCCCGGTGGGTGGCTGAGACTTTGGTTAATTCTTCTTCCTGCCGGGAAATTACAGTGATATGTGCCCGTCCAAATGCCTAACAGCTACTCTCTCATTGGTTCTCCCTCTTCCCTTTCATCCTCTGCCAAATTGGCAACCTGTGCGAACCAGGAGGTTAAAGGGGCTGTCTCTCCAAGTTGGGAGGTTGATAATAAAGCAGATGGAAAGTCAAACCGGAGCACCAGGAGAGGGACTATTCGTTGAGTTTTAGAAACCTTTCGTATTCACAGTGTGTCCGTTCTCTAGGATTCCCGTACATGTTATATCTGTAGTAATATTCCCTTCAACCTGGAGAGTTGGGACCCATGGAATGTGTGCCATGCATTATTGCTTTAAAGGGTCTGCATTTGCTCACCCAATCTCACCAATCCTCTCAGTCCCAAGTGTCCAGCCTTATGCCACATCCAGCTGTCATTGTAGATAGGGTCATTTCAGGTTTCATCAGAGACCCTGAAGGAATTGTAAAGAATTTCCCAGTTTTTTTGTTTTATTTTTGAAATTCCTTTTTATAGTGGGTTTGAGCTGATTCTCGCTGCCATATTTATCCCAGTCTAGACACACTTGATTCCCTTACGGAGACATATCAATACATAGGTTTTAAGATTCTTACTAGTCAGATATATTCCTCTGCGGGAAATATGGGGTTTTGAGTCCCTTTCACTGAGGAAGGTGTAGGTCTTGTCTATTCCATAGTTGGTTTTTGGAACGGTACCTGTGCTTATATCAAACTCTGGTTTTATGCATCACCCCACCTCTCCTTCCCCCTTAAGCAGGCATAAGAGTGTTTTCTAAATGTGAGACACTGTTCTCTTTCCTAACTCAGTTCAAGTGTAGCCATGTTTACAGGATCTTCATAAGTGATATCTTATGATAAGTTTCTTTTTCTGTGTGACTTATTTCACTTAGAATCATCGTACCTGAATCCACCCATTTTGCTGCTACTGGTCTTATGACATTGATTTCATGGCTGAGGGATATTCCATCGTACGTAAGTACCACAATTTTTTGAACCATTTTTATATTTCCTGGGATATTTAAGGTGTACCCAAGTTGAGGTCCTTGTAAGCAGTGCAGCCCTAAATTTTGGGGTGGCTGTGTCTTTTTGATTTTCAGTTTTCCCAAGGTATATTCCCTAGACTGGAAGTGCCCTTGGCTCTGTAGCTCTGTTGTTTACTTGTTTTAGGGAACACAATGCACTCCTCCAGAGAGGCAGTTGGCAATTTACATCCCGCCCATCAGCATAACAAGGCTCCCTGTTCTCCAGGGCCTGTCTTGCCTTTCTGGTTTTTACACATTTTGTGGATGTCCCTTTTGACCGGTGGGAAGTGATACTTCTCTGTAGTGCAGATTTGCATTGCCCGCTTGCTTGCTTGGCCAAAAAGGGCGTATGCGTTTTCTCCTGAATATTTTCAGGAGAAAACGCATACGCCCTTTTTGGCCAAGTGCATCATTGTCGAAGTTGTGCCCCTCTTCCTGTGCTTTAAAGGCGATTCCAACGTACCTCTGGAAATCTGTTTCCTGCTATTCTGCCTCGCTTTCAAGTCCGCCTCGTTGCCTTCCCTCAACAGATTTTTGGACGATAGTTGTCCTTTATTACTCGGCCAGTTTGTGAATTGCTGTGCCCCTGAGCTCCATTTTTCAACTCGTTTTTGGTGAGCTGACCGCAAGTCCAAAATTTTGGTTCAGGATCTATACTGATTCCCGGTGGGTGGCTGAGACTTTGGTTAATTCTTCTTCCTGCCGGGAAATTACAGTGATATGTGCCCGTCCAAATGCCTAACAGCTACTCTCTCATTGGTTCTCCCTCTTCCCTTTCATCCTCTGCCAAATTGGCAACCTGTGCGAACCAGGAGGTTAAAGGGGCTGTCTCTCCAAGTTGGGAGGTTGATAATAAAGCAGATGGAAAGTCAAACTGGAGCACCAGGAGAGGGACTATTCGTTGAGTTTTAGAAACCTTTCGTATTCACAGTGTGTCCGTTCTCTAGGATTCCCGTACATGTTATATCTGTAGTAATATTCCCTTCAACCTGGAGAGTTGGGACCCATGGAATGTGTGCCATGCATTATTGCTTTAAAGGGTCTGCATTTGCTCACCCAATCTCACCAATCCTCTCAGTCCCAAGTGTCCAGCCTTATGCCACATCCAGCTGTCATTGTAGATAGGGTCATTTCAGGTTTCATCAGAGACCCTGAAGGAATTGTAAAGAATTTCCCAGTTTTTTTGTTTTATTTTTGAAATTCCTTTTTATAGTGGGTTTGAGCTGATTCTCGCTGCCATATTTATCCCAGTCTAGACACACTTGATTCCCTTACGGAGACATATCAATACATAGGTTTTAAGATTCTTACTAGTCAGATATATTCCTCTGCGGGAAATATGGGGTTTTGAGTCCCTTTCACTGAGGAAGGTGTAGGTCTTGTCTATTCCATAGTTGGTTTTTGGAACGGTACCTGTGCTTATATCAAACTCTGGTTTTATGCATCACCCCACCTCTCCTTCCCCCTTAAGCAGGCATAAGAGTGTTTTCTAAATGTGAGACACTGTTCTCTTTCCTAACTCAGTTCAAGAGTAGCCATGTTTACAGGATCTTCATAAGTGATATCTTATGATAAGTTTCTTTTTCTCTGTGACTTATTTCACTTAGAATCATCGTACCTGAATCCACCCATTTTGCTGCTACTGGTCTTATGACATTGATTTCATGGCTGAGGGATATTCCATCGTACGTAAGTACCACAATTTTTTGAACCATTTTTATATTTCCTGGGATATTTAAGGTGTACCCAAGTTGAGGTCCTTGTAAGCAGTGCAGCCCTAAATTTTGGGGTGGCTGTGTCTTTTTGATTTTCAGTTTTCCCAAGGTATATTCCCTAGACTGGAAGTGCCCTTGGCTCTGTAGCTCTGTTGTTTACTTGTTTTAGGGAACACAATGCACTCCTCCAGAGAGGCAGTTGGCAATTTACATCCCGCCCATCAGCATAACAAGGCTCCCTGTTCTCCAGGGCCTGTCTTGCCTTTCTGGTTTTTCCACATTTTGTGGATGTCCCTTTTGACCGGTGGGAAGTGATACTTCTCTGTAGTGCAGATTTGCATTGCCCGCTTGCTTGCTTGGCCAAAAAGGGCGTATGCGTTTTCTCCTGAATATTTTCAGGAGAAAACGCATACGCCCTTTTTGGCCAAGTGCATCATTGTCGAAGTTGTGCCCCTCTTCCTGTGCTTTAAAGGCGATTCCAACGTACCTCTGGAAATCTGTTTCCTGCTATTCTGCCTCGCTTTCAAGTCCGCCTCGTTGCCTTCCCTCAACAGATTTTTGGACGATAGTTGTCCTTTATTACTCGGCCAGTTTGTGAATTGCTGTGCCCCTGAGCTCCATTTTTCAACTCGTTTTTGGTGAGCTGACCGCAAGTCCAAAATTTTGGTTCAGGATCTATACTGATTCCCGGTGGGTGGCTGAGACTTTGGTTAATTCTTCTTCCTGCCGGGAAATTACAGTGATATGTGCCCGTCCAAATGCCTAACACCTACTCTCTCATTGGTTCTCCCTCTTCCCTTTCATCCTCTGCCAAATTGGCAACCTGTGCGAACCAGGAGGTTAAAGGGGCTGTCTCTCCAAGTTGGGAGGTTGATAATAAAGCAGATGGAAAGTCAAACCGGAGCACCAGGAGAGGGACTATTCGTTGAGTTTTAGAAACCTTTCGTATTCACAGTGTGTCCGTTCTCTAGGATTCCCGTACATGTTATATCTGTAGTAATATTCCCTTCAACCTGGAGAGTTGGGACCCATGGAATGTGTGCCATGCATTATTGCTTTAAAGGGTCTGCATTTGCTCACCCAATCTCACCAATCCTCTCAGTCCCAAGTGTCCAGCCTTATGCCACATCCAGCTGTCATTGTAGATAGGGTCATTTCAGGTTTCATCAGAGACCCTGAAGGAATTGTAAAGAATTTCCCAGTTTTTTTGTTTTATTTTTGAAATTCCTTTTTATAGTGGGTTTGAGCTGATTCTCGCTGCCATATTTATCCCAGTCTAGACACACTTGATTCCCTTACGGAGACATATCAATACATAGGTTTTAAGATTCTTACTAGTCAGATATATTCCTCTGCGGGAAATATGGGGTTTTGAGTCCCTTTCACTGAGGAAGGTGTAGGTCTTGTCTATTCCATAGTTGGTTTTTGGAACGGTACCTGTGCTTATATCAAACTCTGGTTTTATGCATCACCCCACCTCTCCTTCCCCCTTAAGCAGGCATAAGAGTGTTTTCTAAATGTGAGACACTGTTCTCTATCCTAACTCAGTTCAAGAGTAGCCATGTTTACAGGATCTTCATAAGTGATATCTTATGATAAGTTTCTTTTTCTGTGTGACTTATTTCACTTAGAATCATCGTACCTGAATCCACCCATTTTGCTGCTACTGGTCTTATGACATTGATTTCATGGCTGAGGGATATTCCATCGTACGTAAGTACCACAATTTTTTGAACCATTTTTATATTTCCTGGGATATTTAAGGTGTACCCAAGTTGAGGTCCTTGTAAGCAGTGCAGCCCTAAATTTTGGGGTGGCTGTGTCTTTTTGATTTTCAGTTTTCCCAAGGTATATTCCCTAGACTGGAAGTGCCCTTGGCTCTGTAGCTCTGTTGTTTACTTGTTTTAGGGAACACAATGCACTCCTCCAGAGAGGCAGTTGGCAATTTACATCCCGCCCATCAGCATAACAAGGCTCCCTGTTCTCCAGGGCCTGTCTTGCCTTTCTGGTTTTTACACATTTTGTGGATGTCCCTTTTGACCGGTGGGAAGTGATACTTCTCTGTAGTGCAGATTTGCATTGCCCGCTTGCTTGCTTGGCCAAAAAGGGCGTATGCGTTTTCTCCTGAATATTTTCAGGAGAAAACGCATACGCCCTTTTTGGCCAAGTGCATCATTGTCGAAGTTGTGCCCCTCTTCCTGTGCTTTAAAGGCGATTCCAACGTACCTCTGGAAATCTGTTTCCTGCTATTCTGCCTCGCTTTCAAGTCCGCCTCATTGCCTTCCCTCAACAGATTTTTGGACGATAGTTGTCCTTTATTACTCGGCCAGTTTGTGAATTGCTGTGCCCCTGAGCTCCATTTTTCAACTCGTTTTTGGTGAGCTGACCGCAAGTCCAAAATTTTGGTTCAGGATCTATACTGATTCCCGGTGGGTGGCTGAGACTTTGGTTAATTCTTCTTCCTGCCGGGAAATTACAGTGATATGTGCCCGTCCAAATGCCTAACAGCTACTCTCTCATTGGTTCTCCCTCTTCCCTTTCATCCTCTGCCAAATTGGCAACCTGTGCGAACCAGGAGGTTAAAGGGGCTGTCTCTCCAACTTGGGAGGTTGATAATAAAGCAGATGGAAAGTCAAACCGGAGCACCAGGAGAGGGACTATTCGTTGAGTTTTAGAAACCTTTCGTATTCACAGTGTGTCCGTTCTCTAGGATTCCCGTACATGTTATATCTGTAGTAATATTCCCTTCAACCTGGAGAGTTGGGACCCATGGAATGTGTGCCATGCATTATTGCTTTAAAGGGTCTGCATTTGCTCACCCAATCTCACCAATCCTCTCAGTCCCAAGTGTCCAGCCTTATGCCACATCCAGCTGTCATTGTAGATAGGGTCATTTCAGGTTTCATCAGAGACCCTGAAGGAATTGTAAAGAATTTCCCAGTTTTTTTGTTTTATTTTTGAAATTCCTTTTTATAGTGGGTTTGAGCTGATTCTCGCTGCCATGTTTATCCCAGTCTAGACACACTTGATTCCCTTACGGAGACATATCAATACATAGGTTTTAAGATTCTTACTAGTCAGATATATTCCTCTGCGGGAAATATGGGGTTTTGAGTCCCTTTCACTGAGGAAGGTGTAGGTCTTGTCTATTCCATAGTTGGTTTTTGGAACGGTACCTGTGCTTATATCAAACTCTGGTTTTATTCATCACCCCACCTCTCCTTCCCCCTTAAGCAGGCATAAGAGTGTTTTCTAAATGTGAGACACTGTTCTCTTTCCTAACTCAGTTCAAGTGTAGCCATGTTTACAGGATCTTCATAAGTGATATCTTATGATAAGTTTCTTTTTCTCTGTGACTTATTTCACTTAGAATCATCGTACCTGAATCCACCCATTTTGCTGCTACTGGTCTTATGACATTGATTTCATGGCTGAGGGATATTCCATCGTACGTAAGTACCACAATTTTTTGAACCATTTTTATATTTCCTGGGATATTTAAGGTGTACCCAAGTTGAGGTCCTTGTAAGCAGTGCAGCCCTAAATTTTGGGGTGGCTGTGTCTTTTTGATTTTCAGTTTTCCCAAGGTATATTCCCTAGACTGGAAGTGCCCTTGGCTCTGTAGCTCTGTTGTTTACTTGTTTTAGGGAACACAATGCACTCCTCCAGAGAGGCAGTTGGCAATTTACATCCCGCCCATCAGCATAACAAGGCTCCCTGTTCTCCAGGGCCTGTCTTGCCTTTCTGGTTTTTACACATTTTGTGGATGTCCCTTTTGACCGGTGGGAAGTGATACTTCTCTGTAGTGCAGATTTGCATTGCCCGCTTGCTTGCTTGGCCAAAAAGGGCGTATGCGTTTTCTCCTGAATATATTCAGGAGAAAACGCATACGCCCTTTTTGGCCAAGTGCATCATTGTCGAAGTTGTGCCCCTCTTCCTGTGCTTTAAAGGCGATTCCAACGTACCTCTGGAAATCTGTTTCCTGCTATTCTGCCTCGCTTTCAAGTCCGCCTCGTTGCCTTCCCTCAACAGATTTTTGGACGATAGTTGTCCTTTATTACTCGGCCAGTTTGTGAATTGCTGTGTCCCTGAGCTCCATTTTTCAACTCGTTTTTGGTGAGCTGACCGCAAGTCCAAAATTTTGGTTCAGGATCTATACTGATTCCCGGTGGGTGGCTGAGACTTTGGTTAATTCTTCTTCCTGCCGGGAAATTACAGTGATATGTGCCCGTCCAAATGCCTAACAGCTACTCTCTCATTGGTTCTCCCTCTTCCCTTTCATCCTCTGCCAAATTGGCAACCTGTGCGAACCAGGAGGTTAAAGGGGCTGTCTCTCCAAGTTGGGAGGTTGATAATAAAGCAGATGGAAAGTCAAACCGGAGCACCAGGAGAGGGACTATTCGTTGAGTTTTAGAAACCTTTCGTATTCACAGTGTGTCCGTTCTCTAGGATTCCCGTACATGTTATATCTGTAGTAATATTCCCTTCAACCTGGAGAGTTGGGACCCATGGAATGTGTGCCATGCATTATTGCTTTAAAGGGTCTGCATTTGCTCACCCAATCTCACCAATCCTCTCAGTCCCAAGTGTCCAGCCTTATGCCACATCCAGCTGTCATTGTAGATAGGGTCATTTCAGGTTTCATCAGAGACCCTGAAGGAATTGTAAAGAATTTCCCAGTTTTTTTGTTTTATTTTTGAAATTCCTTTTTATAGTGGGTTTGAGCTGATTCTCGCTGCCATATTTATCCCAGTCTAGACACACTTGATTCCCTTACGGAGACATATCAATACATAGGTTTTAAGATTCTTACTAGTCAGATATATTCCTCTGCGGGAAATATGGGGTTTTGAGTCCCTTTCACTGAGGAAGGTGTAGGTCTTGTCTATTCCATAGTTGGTTTTTGGAACGGTACCTGTGCTTATATCAAACTCTGGTTTTATGCATCACCCCACCTCTCCTTCCCCCTTAAGCAGGCATAAGAGTGTTTTCTAAATGTGAGACACTGTTCTCTTTCCTAACTCAGTTCAAGTGTAGCCATGTTTACAGGATCTTCATAAGTGATATCTTATGATAAGTTTCTTTTTCTCTGTGACTTATTTCACTTAGAATCATCGTACCTGAATCCACCCATTTTGCTGCTACTGGTCTTATGACATTGATTTCATGGCTGAGGGATATTCCATCGTACGTAAGTACCACAATTTTTTGAACCATTTTTATATTTCCTGGGATATTTAAGGTGTACCCAAGTTGAGGTCCTTGTAAGCAGTGCAGCCCTAAATTTTGGGGTGGCTGTGTCTTTTTGATTTTCAGTTTTCCCAAGGTATATTCCCTAGACTGGAAGTGCCCTTGGCTCTGTAGCTCTGTTGTTTACTTGTTTTAGGGAACACAATGCACTCCTCCAGAGAGGCAGTTGGCAATTTACATCCCGCCCATCAGCATAACAAGGCTCCCTGTTCTCCAGGGCCTGTCTTGCCTTTCTGGTTTTTACACATTTTGTGGATGTCCCTTTTGACCGGGGGGAAGTGATACTTCTCTGTAGTGCAGATTTGCATTGCCCGCTTGCTTGCTTGGCCAAAAAGGGCGTATGCGTTTTCTCCTGAATATATTCAGGAGAAAACGCATACGCCCTTTTTGGCCAAGTGCATCATTGTCGAAGTTGTGCCCCTCTTCCTGTGCTCTAAAGGCGATTCCAACGTACCTCTTGAAATCTGTTTCCTGCTATTCTGCCTCGCTTTCAAGTCCGCCTCGTTGCCTTCCCTCAACAGATTTTTGGACGATAGTTGTCCTTTATTACTCGGCCAGTTTGTGAATTGCTGTGCCCCTGAGCTCCATTTTTCAACTCGTTTTTGGTGAGCTGACCGCAAGTCCAAAATTTTGGTTCAGGATCTATACTGATTCCCGGTGGGTGGCTGAGACTTTGGTTAATTCTTCTTCCTGCCGGGAAATTACAGTGATATGTGCCCGTCCAAATGCCTAACAGCTACTCTCTCATTGGTTCTCCCTCTTCCCTTTCATCCTCTGCCAAATTGGCAACCTGTGCGAACCAGGAGGTTAAAGGGGCTGTCTCTCCAAGTTGGGAGGTTGATAATAAAGCAGATGGAAAGTCAAACCGGAGCACCAGGAGAGGGACTATTCGTTGAGTTTTAGAAACCTTTCGTATTCACAGTGTGTCCGTTCTCTAGGATTCCCGTACATGTTATATCTGTAGTAATATTCCCTTCAACCTGGAGAGTTGGGACCCATGGAATGTGTGCCATGCATTATTGCTTTAAAGGGTCTGCATTTGCTCACCCAATCTCACCAATCCTCTCAGTCCCAAGTGTCCAGCCTTATGCCACATCCAGCTGTCATTGTAGATAGGGTCATTTCAGGTTTCATCAGAGACCCTGAAGGAATTGTAAAGAATTTCCCAGTTTTTTTGTTTTATTTTTGAAATTCCTTTTTATAGTGGGTTTGAGCTGATTCTCGCTGCCATATTTATCCCAGTCTAGACACACTTGATTCCCTTACGGAGACATATCAATACATAGGTTTTAAGATTCTTACTAGTCAGATATATTCCTCTGCGGGAAATATGGGGTTTTGAGTCCCTTTCACTGAGGACGGTGTAGGTCTTGTCTATTCCATAGTTGGTTTTTGGAACGGTACCTGTGCTTATATCAAACTCTGGTTTTATGCATCACCCCACCTCTCCTTCCCCCTTAAGCAGGCATAAGAGTGTTTTCTAAATGTGAGACACTGTTCTCTTTCCTAACTCAGTTCAAGTGTAGCCATGTTTACAGGATCTTCATAAGTGATATCTTATGATAAGTTTCTTTTTCTCTGTGACTTATTTCACTTAGAATCATCGTACCTGAATCCACCCATTTTGCTGCTACTGGTCTTATGACATTGATTTCATGGCTGAGGGATATTCCATCGTACGTAAGTACCACAATTTTTTGAACCATTTTTATATTTCCTGGGATATTTAAGGTGTACCCAAGTTGAGGTCCTTGTAAGCAGTGCAGCCCTAAATTTTGGGGTGGCTGTGTCTTTTTGATTTTCAGTTTTCCCAAGGTATATTCCCTAGACTGGAAGTGCCCTTGGCTCTGTAGCTCTGTTGTTTACTTGTTTTAGGGAACACAATGCACTCCTCCAGAGAGGCAGTTGGCAATTTACATCCCGCCCATCAGCATAACAAGGCTCCCTGTTCTCCAGGGCCTGTCTTGCCTTTCTGGTTTTTACACATTTTGTGGATGTCCCTTTTGACCGGTGGGAAGTGATACTTCTCTGTAGTGCAGATTTGCATTGCCTGCTTGCTTGCTTGGCCAAAAAGGGCGTATGCGTTTTCTCCTGAATATATTCAGGAGAAAACGCATACGCCCTTTTTGGCCAAGTGCATCATTGTCGAAGTTGTGCCCCTCTTCCTGTGCTTTAAAGGCGATTCCAACGTACCTCTTGAAATCTGTTTCCTGCTATTCTGCCTCGCTTTCAAGTCCGCCTCGTTGCCTTCCCTCAACAGAATTTTGGACGATAGTTGTCCTTTATTACTCGGCCAGTTTGTGAATTGCTGTGCCCCTGAGCTCCATTTTTCAACTCGTTTTTGGTGAGCTGACCGCAAGTCCAAAATTTTGGTTCAGGATCTATACTGATTCCCGGTGGGTGGTTGAGACTTTGGTTAATTCTTCTTCCTGCCGGGAAATTACAGTGATATGTGCCCGTCCAAATGCCTAACAGCTACTCTCTCATTGGTTCTCCCTCTTCCCTTTCATCCTCTGCCAAATTGGCAACCTGTGCGAACCAGGAGGTTAAAGGGGCTGTCTCTCCAAGTTCGGAGGTTGATAATAAAGCAGATGGAAAGTCAAACCGGAGCACCAGGAGAGGGACTATTCGTTGAGTTTTAGAAACCTTTCGTATTCACAGTGTGTCCGTTCTCTAGGATTCCCGTACGTGTTATATCTGTAGTAATATTCCCTTCAACCTGGAGAGTTGGGACCCATGGAATGTGTGCCATGCATTATTGCTTTAAAGGGTCTGCATTTGCTCACCCAATCTCACCAATCCTCTCAGTCCCAAGTGTCCAGCCTTATGCCACATCCAGCTGTCATTGTAGATAGGGTCATTTCAGGTTTCATCAGAGACCCTGAAGGAATTGTAAAGAATTTCCCAGTTTTTTTGTTTTATTTTTGAAATTCCTTTTTATAGTGGGTTTGAGCTGATTCTCGCTGCCATATTTATCCCAGTCTAGACACACTTGATTCCCTTACGGAGACATATCAATACATAGGTTTTAAGATTCTTACTAGTCAGATATATTCCTCTGCGGGAAATATGGGGTTTTGAGTCCCTTTCACTGAGGAAGGTGTAGGTCTTGTCTATTCCATAGTTGGTTTTTGGAACGGTACCTGTGCTTATATCAAACTCTGGTTTTATGCATCACCCCACCTCTCCTTCCCCCTTAAGCAGGCATAAGAGTGTTTTCTAAATGTGAGACACTGTTCTCTTTCCTAACTCAGTTCAAGTGTAGCCATGTTTACAGGATCTTCATAAGTGATATCTTATGATAAGTTTCTTTTTCTCTGTGACTTATTTCACTTAGAATCATCGTACCTGAATCCACCCATTTTGCTGCTACTGGTCTTATGACATTGATTTCATGGCTGAGGGATATTCCATCGTACGTAAGTACCACAATTTTTTGAACCATTTTTATATTTCCTGGGATATTTAAGGTGTACCCAAGTTGAGGTCCTTGTAAGCAGTGCAGCCCTAAATTTTGGGGTGGCTGTGTCTTTTTGATTTTCAGTTTTCCCAAGGTATATTCCCTAGACTGGAAGTGCCCTTGGCTCTGTAGCTCTGTTGTTTACTTGTTTTAGGGAACACAATGCACTCCTCCAGAGAGGCAGTTGGCAATTTACATCCCGCCCATCAGCATAACAAGGCTCCCTGTTCTCCAGGGCCTGTCTTGCCTTTCTGGTTTTTACACATTTTGTGGATGTCCCTTTTGACCGGTGGGAAGTGATACTTCTCTGTAGTGCAGATTTGCATTGCCCGCTTGCTTGCTTGGCCAAAAAGGGCGTATGCGTTTTCTCCTGAATATATTCAGGAGAAAACGCATACGCCCTTTTTGGCCAAGTGCATCATTGTCGAAGTTGTGCCCCTCTTCCTGTGCTTTAAAGGCGATTCCAACGTACCTCTGGAAATCTGTTTCCTGCTATTCTGCCTCGCTTTCAAGTCCGCCTCGTTGCCTTCCCTCAACAGATTTTTGGACGATAGTTGTCCTTTATTACTCGGCCAGTTTGTGAATTGCTGTGCCCCTGAGCTCCATTTTTCAACTCGTTTTTGGTGAGCTGACCGCAAGTCCAAAATTTTGGTTCAGGATCTATACTGATTCCCGGTGGGTGGCTGAGACTTTGGTTAATTCTTCTTCCTGCCGGGAAATTACAGTGATATGTGCCCGTCCAAATGCCTAACAGCTACTCTCTCATTGGTTCTCCCTCTTCCCTTTCATCCTCTGCCAAATTGGCAACCTGTGCGAACCAGGAGGTTAAAGGGGCTGTCTCTCCAAGTTGGGAGGTTGATAATAAAGCAGATGGAAAGTCAAACCGGAGCACCAGGAGAGGGACTATTCGTTGAGTTTTAGAAACCTTTCGTATTCACAGTGTGTCCGTTCTCTAGGATTCCCGTACATGTTATATCTGTAGTAATATTCCCTTCAACCTGGAGAGTTGGGACCCATGGAATGTGTGCCATGCATTATTGCTTTAAAGGGTCTGCATTTGCTCACCCAATCTCACCAATCCTCTCAGTCCCAAGTGTCCAGCCTTATGCCACATCCAGCTGTCATTGTAGATAGGGTCATTTCAGGTTTCATCAGAGACCCTGAAGGAATTGTAAAGAATTTCCCAGTTTTTTTGTTTTATTTTTGAAATTCCTTTTTATAGTGGGTTTGAGCTGATTCTCGCTGCCATATTTATCCCAGTCTAGACACACTTGATTCCCTTACGGAGACATATCAATACATAGGTTTTAAGATTCTTACTAGTCAGATATATTCCTCTGCGGGAAATATGGGGTTTTGAGTCCCTTTCACTGAGGACGGTGTAGGTCTTGTCTATTCCATAGTTGGTTTTTGGAACGGTACCTGTGCTTATATCAAACTCTGGTTTTATGCATCACCCCACCTCTCCTTCCCCCTTAAGCAGGCATAAGAGTGTTTTCTAAATGTGAGACACTGTTCTCTTTCCTAACTCAGTTCAAGTGTAGCCATGTTTACAGGATCTTCATAAGTGATATCTTATGATAAGTTTCTTTTTCTCTGTGACTTATTTCACTTAGAATCATCGTACCTGAATCCACCCATTTTGCTGCTACTGGTCTTATGACATTGATTTCATGGCTGAGGGATATTCCATCGTACGTAAGTACCACAATTTTTTGAACCATTTTTATATTTCCTGGGATATTTAAGGTGTACCCAAGTTGAGGTCCTTGTAAGCAGTGCAGCCCTAAATTTTGGGGTGGCTGTGTCTTTTTGATTTTCAGTTTTCCCAAGGTATATTCCCTAGACTGGAAGTGCCCTTGGCTCTGTAGCTCTGTTGTTTACTTGTTTTAGGGAACACAATGCACTCCTCCAGAGAGGCAGTTGGCAATTTACATCCCGCCCATCAGCATAACAAGGCTCCCTGTTCTCCAGGGCCTGTCTTGCCTTTCTGGTTTTTACACATTTTGTGGATGTCCCTTTTGACCGGTGGGAAGTGATACTTCTCTGTAGTGCAGATTTGCATTGCCTGCTTGCTTGCTTGGCCAAAAAGGGCGTATGCGTTTTCTCCTGAATATATTCAGGAGAAAACGCATACGCCCTTTTTGGCCAAGTGCATCATTGTCGAAGTTGTGCCCCTCTTCCTGTGCTTTAAAGGCGATTCCAACGTACCTCTTGAAATCTGTTTCCTGCTATTCTGCCTCGCTTTCAAGTCCGCCTCGTTGCCTTCCCTCAACAGAATTTTGGACGATAGTTGTCCTTTATTACTCGGCCAGTTTGTGAATTGCTGTGCCCCTGAGCTCCATTTTTCAACTCGTTTTTGGTGAGCTGACCGCAAGTCCAAAATTTTGGTTCAGGATCTATACTGATTCCCGGTGGGTGGTTGAGACTTTGGTTAATTCTTCTTCCTGCCGGGAAATTACAGTGATATGTGCCCGTCCAAATGCCTAACAGCTACTCTCTCATTGGTTCTCCCTCTTCCCTTTCATCCTCTGCCAAATTGGCAACCTGTGCGAACCAGGAGGTTAAAGGGGCTGTCTCTCCAAGTTCGGAGGTTGATAATAAAGCAGATGGAAAGTCAAACCGGAGCACCAGGAGAGGGACTATTCGTTGAGTTTTAGAAACCTTTCGTATTCACAGTGTGTCCGTTCTCTAGGATTCCCGTACGTGTTATATCTGTAGTAATATTCCCTTCAACCTGGAGAGTTGGGACCCATGGAATGTGTGCCATGCATTATTGCTTTAAAGGGTCTGCATTTGCTCACCCAATCTCACCAATCCTCTCAGTCCCAAGTGTCCAGCCTTATGCCACATCCAGCTGTCATTGTAGATAGGGTCATTTCAGGTTTCATCAGAGACCCTGAAGGAATTGTAAAGAATTTCCCAGTTTTTTTGTTTTATTTTTGAAATTCCTTTTTATAGTGGGTTTGAGCTGATTCTCGCTGCCATATTTATCCCAGTCTAGACACACTTGATTCCCTTACGGAGACATATCAATACATAGGTTTTAAGATTCTTACTAGTCAGATATATTCCTCTGCGGGAAATATGGGGTTTTGAGTCCCTTTCACTGAGGAAGGTGTAGGTCTTGTCTATTCCATAGTTGGTTTTTGGAACGGTACCTGTGCTTATATCAAACTCTGGTTTTATGCATCACCCCACCTCTCCTTCCCCCTTAAGCAGGCATAAGAGTGTTTTCTAAATGTGAGACACTGTTCTCTTTCCTAACTCAGTTCAAGTGTAGCCATGTTTACAGGATCTTCATAAGTGATATCTTATGATAAGTTTCTTTTTCTCTGTGACTTATTTCACTTAGAATCATCGTACCTGAATCCACCCATTTTGCTGCTACTGGTCTTATGACATTGATTTCATGGCTGAGGGATATTCCATCGTACGTAAGTACCACAATTTTTTGAACCATTTTTATATTTCCTGGGATATTTAAGGTGTACCCAAGTTGAGGTCCTTGTAAGCAGTGCAGCCCTAAATTTTGGGGTGGCTGTGTCTTTTTGATTTTCAGTTTTCCCAAGGTATATTCCCTAGACTGGAAGTGCCCTTGGCTCTGTAGCTCTGTTGTTTACTTGTTTTAGGGAACACAATGCACTCCTCCAGAGAGGCAGTTGGCAATTTACATCCCGCCCATCAGCATAACAAGGCTCCCTGTTCTCCAGGGCCTGTCTTGCCTTTCTGGTTTTTACACATTTTGTGGATGTCCCTTTTGACCGGTGGGAAGTGATACTTCTCTGTAGTGCAGATTTGCATTGCCCGCTTGCTTGCTTGGCCAAAAAGGGCGTATGCGTTTTCTCCTGAATATATTCAGGAGAAAACGCATACGCCCTTTTTGGCCAAGTGCATCATTGTCGAAGTTGTGCCCCTCTTCCTGTGCTTTAAAGGCGATTCCAACGTACCTCTTGAAATCTGTTTCCTGCTATTCTGCCTCGCTTTCAAGTCCGCCTCGTTGCCTTCCCTCAACAGATTTTTGGACGATAGTTGTCCTTTATTACTTGGCCAGTTTGTGAATTGCTGTGCCCCTGAGCTCCATTTTTCAACTCGTTTTTGGTGAGCTGACCGCAAGTCCAAAATTTTGGTTCCGGATCTATACTGATTCCCGGTGGGTGGCTGAGACTTTGGTTAATTCTTCTTCCTGCCGGGAAATTACAGTGATATGTGCCCGTCCAAATGCCTAACAGCTACTCTCTCATTGGTTCTCCCTCTTCCCTTTCATCCTCTGCCAAATTGGCAACCTGTGCGAACCAGGAGGTTAAAGGGGCTGTCTCTCCAAGTTGGGAGGTTGATAATAAAGCAGATGGAAAGTCAAACCGGAGCACCAGGAGAGGGACTATTCGTTGAGTTTTAGAAACCTTTCGTATTCACAGTGTGTCCGTTCTCTAGGATTCCCGTACATGTTATATCTGTAGTAATATTCCCTTCAACCTGGAGAGTTGGGACCCATGGAATGTGTGCCATGCATTATTGCTTTAAAGGGTCTGCATTTGCTCACCCAATCTCACCAATCCTCTCAGTCCCAAGTGTCCAGCCTTATGCCACATCCAGCTGTCATTGTAGATAGGGTCATTTCAGGTTTCATCAGAGACCCTGAAGGAATTGTAAAGAATTTCCCAGTTTTTTTGTTTTATTTTTGAAATTCCTTTTTATAGTGGGTTTGAGCTGATTCTCGCTGCCATATTTATCCCAGTCTAGACACACTTGATTCCCTTACGGAGACATATCAATACATA
Organism: Hyperoodon ampullatus; assembly: GCF_949752795.1. Classification (NCBI taxonomy): domain Eukaryota; kingdom Metazoa; phylum Chordata; class Mammalia; order Artiodactyla; family Ziphiidae; genus Hyperoodon; species Hyperoodon ampullatus. Next base: position 156,665 of record NW_027640481.1, on the reverse strand, counting down.
GGTTTTAAGATTCTTACTTTACTAGTCAGATATATTCCTCTGCGGGAAATATGGGGTTTTGAGTCCCTTTCACTGAGGAAGGTGTAGGTCTTGTCTATTCCATAGTTGGTTTTTGGAACGGTACCTGTGCTTATATCAAACTCTGGTTTTATGCATCACCCCACCTCTCCTTCCCCCTTAAGCAGGCATAAGAGTGTTTTCTAAATGTGAGACACTGTTCTCTTTCCTAACTCAGTTCAAGTGTAGCCATGTTTACAGGATCTTCATAAGTGATATCTTATGATAAGTTTCTTTTTCTGTGTGACTTATTTCACTTAGAATCATCGTACCTGAATCCACCCATTTTGCTGCTACTGGTCTTATGACATTGATTTCATGGCTGAGGGATATTCCATCGTACGTAAGTACCACAATTTTTTGAACCATTTTTATATTTCCTGGGATATTTAAGGTGTACCCAAGTTGAGGTCCTTGTAAGCAGTGCAGCCCTAAATTTTGGGGTGGCTGTGTCTTTTTGATTTTCAGTTTTCCCAAGGTATATTCCCTAGACTGGAAGTGCCCTTGGCTCTGTAGCTCTGTTGTTTACTTGTTTTAGGGAACACAATGCACTCCTCCAGAGAGGCAGTTGGCAATTTACATCCCGCCCATCAGCATAACAAGGCTCCCTGTTCTCCAGGGCCTGTCTTGCCTTTCTGGTTTTTACACATTTTGTGGATGTCCCTTTTGACCGGTGGGAAGTGATACTTCTCTGTAGTGCAGATTTGCATTGCCCGCTTGCTTGCTTGGCCAAAAAGGGCGTATGCGTTTTCTCCTGAATATATTCAGGAGAAAACGCATACGCCCTTTTTGGCCAAGTGCATCATTGTCGAAGTTGTGCCCCTCTTCCTGTGCTTTAAAGGCGATTCCAACGTACCTCTTGAAATCTGTTTCCTGCTATTCTGCCTCGCTTTCAAGTCCGCCTCGTTGCCTTCCCTCAACAGATTTTTGGACGATAGTTGTCCTTTATTACTCGGCCAGTTTGTGAATTGCTGTGCCCCTGAGCTCCATTTTTCAACTCGTTTTTGGTGAGCTGACCGCAAGTCCAAAATTTTGGTTCAGGATCTATACTGATTCCCGGTGGGTGGCTGAGACTTTGGTTAATTCTTCTTCCTGCCGGGAAATTACAGTGATATGTGCCCGTCCAAATGCCTAACAGCTACTCTCTCATTGGTTCTCCCTCTTCCCTTTCATCCTCTGCCAAATTGGCAACCTGTGCGAACCAGGAGGTTAAAGGGGCTGTCTCTCCAAGTTGGGAGGTTGATAATAAAGCAGATGGAAAGTCAAACCGGAGCACCAGGAGAGGGACTATTCGTTGAGTTTTAGAAACCTTTCGTATTCACAGTGTGTCCGTTCTCTAGGATTCCCGTACGTGTTATATCTGTAGTAATATTCCCTTCAACCTGGAGAGTTGGGACCCATGGAATGTGTGCCATGCATTATTGCTTTAAAGGGTCTGCATTTGCTCACCCAATCTCACCAATCCTCTCAGTCCCAAGTGTCCAGCCTTATGCCACATCCAGCTGTCATTGTAGATAGGGTCATTTCAGGTTTCATCAGAGACCCTGAAGGAATTGTAAAGAATTTCCCAGTTTTTTTGTTTTATTTTTGAAATTCCTTTTTATAGTGGGTTTGAGCTGATTCTCGCTGCCATATTTATCCCAGTCTAGACACACTTGATTCCCTTACGGAGACATATCAATACATAGGTTTTAAGATTCTTACTAGTCAGATATATTCCTCTGCGGGAAATATGGGGTTTTGAGTCCCTTTCACTGAGGAAGGTGTAGGTCTTGTCTATTCCATAGTTGGTTTTTGGAACGGTACCTGTGCTTATATCAAACTCTGGTTTTATGCATCACCCCACCTCTCCTTCCCCCTTAAGCAGGCATAAGAGTGTTTTCTAAATGTGAGACACTGTTCTCTTTCCTAACTCAGTTCAAGTGTAGCCATGTTTACAGGACCTTCATAAGTGATATCTTATGATAAGTTTCTTTTTCTGTGTGACTTATTTCACTTAGAATCATCGTACCTGAATCCACCCATTTTGCTGCTACTGGTCTTATGACATTGATTTCATGGCTGAGGGATATTCCATCGTACGTAAGTACCACAATTTTTTGAACCATTTTTATATTTCCTGGGATATTTAAGGTGTACCCAAGTTGAGGTCCTTGTAAGCAGTGCAGCCCTAAATTTTGGGGTGGCTGTGTCTTTTTGATTTTCAGTTTTCCCAAGGTATATTCCCTAGACTGGAAGTGCCCTTGGCTCTGTAGCTCTGTTGTTTACTTGTTTTAGGGAACACAATGCACTCCTCCAGAGAGGCAGTTGGCAATTTACATCCCGCCCATCAGCATAACAAGGCTCCCTGTTCTCCAGGGCCTGTCTTGCCTTTCTGGTTTTTACACATTTTGTGGATGTCCCTTTTGACCGGTGGGAAGTGATACTTCTCTGTAGTGCAGATTTGCATTGCCCGCTTGCTTGCTTGGCCAAAAAGGGCGTATGCGTTTTCTCCTGAATATATTCAGGAGAAAACGCATACGCCCTTTTTGGCCAAGTGCATCATTGTCGAAGTTGTGCCCCTCTTCCTGTGCTTTAAAGGCGATTCCAACGTACCTCTTGAAATCTGTTTCCTGCTATTCTGCCTCGCTTTCAAGTCCGCCTCATTGCCTTCCCTCAACAGATTTTTGGACGATAGTTGTCCTTTATTACTCGGCCAGTTTGTGAATTGCTGTGCCCCTGAGCTCCATTTTTCAACTCGTTTTTGGTGAGCTGACCGCAAGTCCAAAATTTTGGTTCAGGATCTATACTGATTCCCGGTGGGTGGCTGAGACTTTGGTTAATTCTTCTTCCTGCCGGGAAATTACAGTGATATGTGCCCGTCCAAATGCCTAACAGCTACTCTCTCATTGGTTCTCCCTCTTCCCTTTCATCCTCTGCCAAATTGGCAACCTGTGCGAACCAGGAGGTTAAAGGGGCTGTCTCTCCAAGTTGGGAGGTTGATAATAAAGCAGATGGAAAGTCAAACCGGAGCACCAGGAGAGGGACTATTCGTTGAGTTTTAGAAACCTTTCGTATTCACAGTGTGTCCGTTCTCTAGGATTCCCGTACATGTTATATCTGTAGTAATATTCCCTTCAACCTGGAGAGTTGGGACCCATGGAATGTGTGCCATGCATTATTGCTTTAAAGGGTCTGCATTTGCTCACCCAATCTCACCAATCCTCTCAGTCCCAAGTGTCCAGCCTTATGCCACATCCAGCTGTCATTGTAGATAGGGTCATTTCAGGTTTCATCAGAGACCCTGAAGGAATTGTAAAGAATTTCCCAGTTTTTTTGTTTTATTTTTGAAATTCCTTTTTATAGTGGGTTTGAGCTGATTCTCGCTGCCATATTTATCCCAGTCTAGACACACTTGATTCCCTTACGGAGACATATCAATACATAGGTTTTAAGATTCTTACTAGTCAGATATATTCCTCTGCGGGAAATATGGGGTTTTGAGTCCCTTTCACTGAGGACGGTGTAGGTCTTGTCTATTCCATAGTTGGTTTTTGGAACGGTACCTGTGCTTATATCAAACTCTGGTTTTATGCATCACCCCACCTCTCCTTCCCCCTTAAGCAGGCATAAGAGTGTTTTCTAAATGTGAGACACTGTTCTCTTTCCTAACTCAGTTCAAGTGTAGCCATGTTTACAGGATCTTCATAAGTGATATCTTATGATAAGTTTCTTTTTCTGTGTGACTTATTTCACTTAGAATCATCGTACCTGAATCCACCCATTTTGCTGCTACTGGTCTTATGACATTGATTTCATGGCTGAGGGATATTCCATCGTACGTAAGTACCACAATTTTTTGAACCATTTTTATATTTCCTGGGATATTTAAGGTGTACCCAAGTTGAGGTCCTTGTAAGCAGTGCAGCCCTAAATTTTGGGGTGGCTGTGTCTTTTTGATTTTCAGTTTTCCCAAGGTATATTCCCTAGACTGGAAGTGCCCTTGGCTCTGTAGCTCTGTTGTTTACTTGTTTTAGGGAACACAATGCACTCCTCCAGAGAGGCAGTTGGCAATTTACATCCCGCCCATCAGCATAACAAGGCTCCCTGTTCTCCAGGGCCTGTCTTGCCTTTCTGGTTTTTACACATTTTGTGGATGTCCCTTTTGACCGGTGGGAAGTGATACTTCTCTGTAGTGCAGATTTGCATTGCCCGCTTGCTTGCTTGGCCAAAAAGGGCGTATGCGTTTTCTCCTGAATATATTCAGGAGAAAACGCATACGCCCTTTTTGGCCAAGTGCATCATTGTCGAAGTTGTGCCCCTCTTCCTGTGCTTTAAAGGCGATTCCAACGTACCTCTTGAAATCTGTTTCCTGCTATTCTGCCTCGCTTTCAAGTCCGCCTCGTTGCCTTCCCTCAACAGATTTTTGGACGATAGTTGTCCTTTATTACTCGGCCAGTTTGTGAATTGCTGTGCCCCTGAGCTCCATTTTTCAACTCGTTTTTGGTGAGCTGACCGCAAGTCCAAAATTTTGGTTCAGGATCTATACTGATTCCCGGTGGGTGGCTGAGACTTTGGTTAATTCTTCTTCCTGCCGGGAAATTACAGTGATATGTGCCCGTCCAAATGCCTAACAGCTACTCTCTCATTGGTTCTCCCTCTTCCCTTTCATCCTCTGCCAAATTGGCAACCTGTGCGAACCAGGAGGTTAAAGGGGCTGTCTCTCCAAGTTGGGAGGTTGATAATAAAGCAGATGGAAAGTCAAACCGGAGCACCAGGAGAGGGACTATTCGTTGAGTTTTAGAAACCTTTCGTATTCACAGTGTGTCCGTTCTCTAGGATTCCCGTACATGTTATATCTGTAGTAATATTCCCTTCAACCTGGAGAGTTGGGACCCATGGAATGTGTGCCATGCATTATTGCTTTAAAGGGTCTGCATTTGCTCACCCAATCTCACCAATCCTCTCAGTCCCAAGTGTCCAGCCTTATGCCACATCCAGCTGTCATTGTAGATAGGGTCATTTCAGGTTTCATCAGAGACCCTGAAGGAATTGTAAAGAATTTCCCAGTTTTTTTGTTTTATTTTTGAAATTCCTTTTTATAGTGGGTTTGAGCTGATTCTCGCTGCCATATTTATCCCAGTCTAGACACACTTGATTCCCTTACGGAGAAATATCAATACATAGGTTTTAAGATTCTTACTAGTCAGATATATTCCTCTGCGGGAAATATGGGGTTTTGAGTCCCTTTCACTGAGGAAGGTGTAGGTCTTGTCTATTCCATAGTTGGTTTTTGGAACGGTACCTGTGCTTATATCAAACTCTGGTTTTATGCATCACCCCACCTCTCCTTCCCCCTTAAGCAGGCATAAGAGTGTTTTCTAAATGTGAGACACTGTTCTCTTTCCTAACTCAGTTCAAGTGTAGCCATGTTTACAGGATCTTCATAAGTGATATCTTATGATAAGTTTCTTTTTCTCTGTGACTTATTTCACTTAGAATCATCGTACCTGAATCCACCCATTTTGCTGCTACTGGTCTTATGACATTGATTTCATGGCTGAGGGATATTCCATCGTACGTAAGTACCACAATTTTTTGAACCATTTTTATATTTCCTGGGATATTTAAGGTGTACCCAAGTTGAGGTCCTTGTAAGCAGTGCAGCCCTAAATTTTGGGGTGGCTGTGTCTTTTTGATTTTCAGTTTTCCCAAGGTATATTCCCTAGACTGGAAGTGCCCTTGGCTCTGTAGCTCTGTTCTTTACTTGTTTTAGGGAACACAATGCACTCCTCCAGAGAGGCAGTTGGCAATTTACATCCCGCCCATCAGCATAACAAGGCTCCCTGTTCTCCAGGGCCTGTCTTGCCTTTCTGGTTTTTACACATTTTGTGGATGTCCCTTTTGACCGGTGGGAAGTGATACTTCTCTGTAGTGCAGATTTGCATTGCCCGCTTGCTTGCTTGGCCAAAAAGGGCGTATGCGTTTTCTCCTGAATATATTCAGGAGAAAACGCATACGCCCTTTTTGGCCAAGTGCATCATTGTCGAAGTTGTGCCCCTCTTCCTGTGCTTTAAAGGCGATTCCAACGTACCTCTGGAAATCTGTTTCCTGCTATTCTGCCTCGCTTTCAAGTCCGCCTCGTTGCCTTCCCTCAACAGATTTTTGGACGATAGTTGTCCTTTATTACTCGGCCAGTTTGTGAATTGCTGTGCCCCTGAGCTCCATTTTTCAACTCGTTTTTGGTGAGCTGACCGCAAGTCCAAAATTTTGGTTCAGGATCTATACTGATTCCCGGTGGGTGGCTGAGACTTTGGTTAATTCTTCTTCCTGCCGGGAAATTACAGTGATATGTGCCCGTCCAAATGCCTAACAGCTACTCTCTCATTGGTTCTCCCTCTTCCCTTTCATCCTCTGCCAAATTGGCAACCTGTGCGAACCAGGAGGTTAAAGGGGCTGTCTCTCCAAGTTGGGAGGTTGATAATAAAGCAGATGGAAAGTCAAACCGGAGCACCAGGAGAGGGACTATTCGTTGAGTTTTAGAAACCTTTCGTATTCACAGTGTGTCCGTTCTCTAGGATTCCCGTACGTGTTATATCTGTAGTAATATTCCCTTCAACCTGGAGAGTTGGGACCCATGGAATGTGTGCCATGCATTATTGCTTTAAAGGGTCTGCATTTGCTCACCCAATCTCACCAATCCTCTCAGTCCCAAGTGTCCAGCCTTATGCCACATCCAGCTGTCATTGTAGATAGGGTCATTTCAGGTTTCATCAGAGACCCTGAAGGAATTGTAAAGAATTTCCCAGTTTTTTTGTTTTATTTTTGAAATTCCTTTTTATAGTGGGTTTGAGCTGATTCTCGCTGCCATATTTATCCCAGTCTAGACACACTTGATTCCCTTACGGAGACATATCAATACATAGGTTTTAAGATTCTTACTAGTCAGATATATTCCTCTGCGGGAAATATGGGGTTTTGAGTCCCTTTCACTGAGGAAGGTGTAGGTCTTGTCTATTCCATAGTTGGTTTTTGGAACGGTACCTGTGCTTATATCAAACTCTGGTTTTATGCATCCCCCCACCTCTCCTTCCCCCTTAAGCAGGCATAAGAGTGTTTTCTAAATGTGAGACACTGTTCTCTTTCCTAACTCAGTTCAAGTGTAGCCATGTTTACAGGATCTTCATAAGTGATATCTTATGATAAGTTTCTTTTTCTGTGTGACTTATTTCACTTAGAATCATCGTACCTGAATCCACCCATTTTGCTGCTACTGGTCTTATGACATTGATTTCATGGCTGAGGGATATTCCATCGTACGTAAGTACCACAATTTTTTGAACCATTTTTATATTTCCTGGGATATTTAAGGTGTACCCAAGTTGAGGTCCTTGTAAGCAGTGCAGCCCTAAATTTTGGGGTGGCTGTGTCTTTTTGATTTTCAGTTTTCCCAAGGTATATTCCCTAGACTGGAAGTGCCCTTGGCTCTGTAGCTCTGTTGTTTACTTGTTTTAGGGAACACAATGCACTCCTCCAGAGAGGCAGTTGGCAATTTACATCCCGCCCATCAGCATAACAAGGCTCCCTGTTCTCCAGGGCCTGTCTTGCCTTTCTGGTTTTTACACATTTTGTGGATGTCCCTTTTGACCGGTGGGAAGTGATACTTCTCTGTAGTGCAGATTTGCATTGCCCGCTTGCTTGCTTGGCCAAAAAGGGCGTATGCGTTTTCTCCTGAATATATTCAGGAGAAAACGCATACGCCCTTTTTGGCCAAGTGCATCATTGTCGAAGTTGTGCCCCTCTTCCTGTGCTTTAAAGGCGATTCCAACGTACCTCTTGAAATCTGTTTCCTGCTATTCTGCCTCGCTTTCAAGTCCGCCTCGTTGCCTTCCCTCAACAGATTTTTGGACGATAGTTGTCCTTTATTACTCGGCCAGTTTGTGAATTGCTGTGCCCCTGAGCTCCATTTTTCAACTCGTTTTTGGTGAGCTGACCGCAAGTCCAAAATTTTGGTTCAGGATCTATACTGATTCCCGGTGGGTGGCTGAGACTTTGGTTAATTCTTCTTCCTGCCGGGAAATTACAGTGATATGTGCCCGTCCAAATGCCTAACAGCTACTCTCTCATTGGTTCTCCCTCTTCCCTTTCATCCTCTGCCAAATTGGCAACCTGTGCGAACCAGGAGGTTAAAGGGGCTGTCTCTCCAAGTTGGGAGGTTGATAATAAAGCAGATGGAAAGTCAAACCGGAGCACCAGGAGAGGGACTATTCGTTGAGTTTTAGAAACCTTTCGTATTCACAGTGTGTCCGTTCTCTAGGATTCCCGTACATGTTATATCTGTAGTAATATTCCCTTCAACCTGGAGAGTTGGGACCCATGGAATGTGTGCCATGCATTATTGCTTTAAAGGGTCTGCATTTGCTCACCCAATCTCACCAATCCTCTCAGTCCCAAGTGTCCAGCCTTATGCCACATCCAGCTGTCATTGTAGATAGGGTCATTTCAGGTTTCATCAGAGACCCTGAAGGAATTGTAAAGAATTTCCCAGTTTTTTTGTTTTATTTTTGAAATTCCTTTTTATAGTGGGTTTGAGCTGATTCTCGCTGCCATATTTATCCCAGTCTAGACACACTTGATTCCCTTACGGAGACATATCAATACATAGGTTTTAAGATTCTTACTAGTCAGATATATTCCTCTGCGGGAAATATGGGGTTTTGAGTCCCTTTCACTGAGGAAGGTGTAGGTCTTGTCTATTCCATAGTTGGTTTTTGGAACGGTACCTGTGCTTATATCAAACTCTGGTTTTATGCATCACCCCACCTCTCCTTCCCCCTTAAGCAGGCATAAGAGTGTTTTCTAAATGTGAGACACTGTTCTCTTTCCTAACTCAGTTCAAGTGTAGCCATGTTTACAGGATCTTCATAAGTGATATCTTATGATAAGTTTCTTTTTCTCTGTGACTTATTTCACTTAGAATCATCGTACCTGAATCCACCCATTTTGCTGCTACTGGTCTTATGACATTGATTTCATGGCTGAGGGATATTCCATCGTACGTAAGTACCACAATTTTTTGAACCATTTTTATATTTCCTGGGATATTTAAGGTGTACCCAAGTTGAGGTCCTTGTAAGCAGTGCAGCCCTAAATTTTGGGGTGGCTGTGTCTTTTTGATTTTCAGTTTTCCCAAGGTATATTCCCTAGACTGGAAGTGCCCTTGGCTCTGTAGCTCTGTTCTTTACTTGTTTTAGGGAACACAATGCACTCCTCCAGAGAGGCAGTTGGCAATTTACATCCCGCCCATCAGCATAACAAGGCTCCCTGTTCTCCAGGGCCTGTCTTGCCTTTCTGGTTTTTACACATTTTGTGGATGTCCCTTTTGACCGGTGGGAAGTGATACTTCTCTGTAGTGCAGATTTGCATTGCCCGCTTGCTTGCTTGGCCAAAAAGGGCGTATGCGTTTTCTCCTGAATATATTCAGGAGAAAACGCATACGCCCTTTTTGGCCAAGTGCATCATTGTCGAAGTTGTGCCCCTCTTCCTGTGCTTTAAAGGCGATTCCAACGTACCTCTTGAAATCTGTTTCCTGCTATTCTGCCTCGCTTTCAAGTCCGCCTCGTTGCCTTCCCTCAACAGATTTTTGGACGATAGTTGTCCTTTATTACTCGGCCAGTTTGTGAATTGCTGTGCCCCTGAGCTCCATTTTTCAACTCGTTTTTGGTGAGCTGACCGCAAGTCCAAAATTTTGGTTCAGGATCTATACTGATTCCCGGTGGGTGGCTGAGACTTTGGGTAATTCTTCTTCCTGCCGGGAAATTACAGTGATATGTGCCCGTCCAAATGCCTAACAGCTACTCTCTCATTGGTTCTCCCTCTTCCCTTTCATCCTCTGCCAAATTGGCAACCTGTGCGAACCAGGAGGTTAAAGGGGCTGTCTCTCCAAGTTGGGAGGTTGATAATAAAGCAGATGGAAAGTCAAACCGGAGCACCAGGAGAGGGACTATTCGTTGAGTTTTAGAAACCTTTCGTATTCACAGTGTGTCCGTTCTCTAGGATTCCCGTACATGTTATATCTGTAGTAATATTCCCTTCAACCTGGAGAGTTGGGACCCATGGAATGTGTGCCATGCATTATTGCTTTAAAGGGTCTGCATTTGCTCACCCAATCTCACCAATCCTCTCAGTCCCAAGTGTCCAGCCTTATGCCACATCCAGCTGTCATTGTAGATAGGGTCATTTCAGGTTTCATCAGAGACCCTGAAGGAATTGTAAAGAATTTCCCAGTTTTTTTGTTTTATTTTTGAAATTCCTTTTTATAGTGGGTTTGAGCTGATTCTCGCTGCCATATTTATCCCAGTCTAGACACACTTGATTCCCTTACGGAGACATATCAATACATAGGTTTTAAGATTCTTACTAGTCAGATATATTCCTCTGCGGGAAATATGGGGTTTTGAGTCCCTTTCACTGAGGAAGGTGTAGGTCTTGTCTATTCCATAGTTGGTTTTTGGAACGGTACCTGTGCTTATATCAAACTCTGGTTTTATGCATCACCCCACCTCTCCTTCCCCCTTAAGCAGGCATAAGAGTGTTTTCTAAATGTGAGACACTGTTCTCTTTCCTAACTCAGTTCAAGTGTAGCCATGTTTACAGGATCTTCATAAGTGATATCTTATGATAAGTTTCTTTTTCTCTGTGACTTATTTCACTTAGAATCATCGTACCTGAATCCACCCATTTTGCTGCTACTGGTCTTATGACATTGATTTCATGGCTGAGGGATATTCCATCCTACGTAAGTACCACAATTTTTTGAACCATTTTTATATTTCCTGGGATATTTAAGGTGTACCCAAGTTGAGGTCCTTGTAAGCAGTGCAGCCCTAAATTTTGGGGTGGCTGTGTCTTTTTGATTTTCAGTTTTCCCAAGGTATATTCCCTAGACTGGAAGTGCCCTTGGCTCTGTAGCTCTGTTGTTTACTTGTTTTAGGGAACACAATGCACTCCTCCAGAGAGGCAGTTGGCAATTTACATCCCGCCCATCAGCATAACAAGGCTCCCTGTTCTCCAGGGCCTGTCTTGCCTTTCTGGTTTTTACACATTTTGTGGATGTCCCTTTTGACCGGTGGGAAGTGATACTTCTCTGTAGTGCAGATTTGCATTGCCCGCTTGCTTGCTTGGCCAAAAAGGGCGTATGCGTTTTCTCCTGAATATATTCAGGAGAAAACGCATACGCCCTTTTTGGCCAAGTGCATCATTGTCGAAGTTGTGCCCCTCTTCCTGTGCTTTAAAGGCGATTCCAACGTACCTCTGGAAATCTGTTTCCTGCTATTCTGCCTCGCTTTCAAGTCCGCCTCGTTGCCTTCCCTCAACAGATTTTTGGACGATAGTTGTCCTTTATTACTCGGCCAGTTTGTGAATTGCTGCGCCCCTGAGCTCCATTTTTCAACTCGTTTTTGGTGAGCTGACCGCAAGTCCAAAATTTTGGTTCAGGATCTATACTGATTCCCGGTGGGTGGCTGAGACTTTGGTTAATTCTTCTTCCTGCCGGGAAATTACAGTGATATGTGCCCGTCCAAATGCCTAACAGCTACTCTCTCATTGGTTCTCCCTCTTCCCTTTCATCTTCTGCCAAATTGGCAACCTGTGCGAACCAGGAGGTTAAAGGGGCTGTCTCTCCAAGTTGGGAGGTTGATAATAAAGCAGATGGAAAGTCAAACCGGAGCACCAGGAGAGGGACTATTCGTTGAGTTTTAGAAACCTTTCGTATTCACAGTGTGTCCGTTCTCTAGGATTCCCGTACATGTTATATCTGTAGTAATATTCCCTTCAACCTGGAGAGTTGGGACCCATGGAATGTGTGCCATGCATTATTGCTTTAAAGGGTCTGCATTTGCTCACCCAATCTCACCAATCCTCTCAGTCCCAAGTGTCCAGCCTTATGACACATCCAGCTGTCATTGTAGATAGGGTCATTTCAGGTTTCATCAGAGACCCTGAAGGAATTGTAAAGAATTTCCCAGTTTTTTTGTTTTATTTTTGAAATTCCTTTTTATAGTGGGTTTGAGCTGATTCTCGCTGCCATATTTATCCCAGTCTAGACACACTTGATTCCCTTACGGAGACATATCAATACATAGGTTTTAAGATTCTTATTTTACTAGTCAGATATATTCCTCTGCGGGAAATATGGGGTTTTGAGTCCCTTTCACTGAGGAAGGTGTAGGTCTTGTCTATTCCATAGTTGGTTTTTGGAACGGTACCTGTGCTTATATCAAACTCTGGTTTTATGCATCACCCCACCTCTCCTTCCCCCTTAAGCAGGCATAAGAGTGTTTTCTAAATGTGAGACACTGTTCTCTTTCCTAACTCAGTTCAAGTGTAGCCATGTTTACAGGATCTTCATAAGTGATATCTTATGATAAGTTTCTTTTTCTGTGTGACTTATTTCACTTAGAATCATCGTACCTGAATCCACCCATTTTGCTGCTACTGGTCTTATGACATTGATTTCATGGCTGAGGGATATTCCATCGTACGTAAGTACCACAATTTTTTGAACAATTTTTATATTTCCTGGGATATTTAAGGTGTACCCAAGTTGAGGTCCTTGTAAGCAGTGCAGCCCTAAATTTTGGGGTGGCTGTGTCTTTTTGATTTTCAGTTTTCCCAAGGTATATTCCCTAGACTGGAAGTGCCCTTGGCTCTGTAGCTCTGTTGTTTACTTGTTTTAGGGAACACAATGCACTCCTCCAGAGAGGCAGTTGGCAAATTACATCCCGCCCATCAGCATAACAAGGCTCCCTGTTCTCCAGGGCCTGTCTTGCCTTTCTGGTTTTTACACATTTTGTGGATGTCCCTTTTGACCGGTGGGAAGTGATACTTCTCTGTAGTGCAGATTTGCATTGCCCGCTTGCTTGCTTGGCCAAAAAGGGCGTATGCGTTTTCTCCTGAATATATTCAGGAGAAAACGCATACGCCCTTTTTGGCCAAGTGCATCATTGTCGAAGTTGTGCCCCTCTTCCTGTGCTTTAAAGGCGATTCCAACGTACCTCTTGAAATCTGTTTCCTGCTATTCTGCCTCGCTTTCAAGTCCGCCTCGTTGCCTTCCCTCAACAGATTTTTGGACGATAGTTGTCCTTTATTACTCGGCCAGTTTGTGAATTGCTGTGCCCCTGAGCTCCATTTTTCAACTCGTTTTTGGTGAGCTGACCGCAAGTCCAAAATTTTGGTTCAGGATCTATACTGATTCCCGGTGGGTGGCTGAGACTTTGGTTAATTCTTCTTCCTGCCGGGAAATTACAGTGATATGTGCCCGTCCAAATGCCTAACAGCTACTCTCTCATTGGTTCTCCCTCTTCCCTTTCATCCTCTGCCAAATTGGCAACCTGTGCGAACCAGGAGGTTAAAGGGGCTGTCTCTCCAAGTTGGGAGGTTGATAATAAAGCAGATGGAAAGTCAAACCGGAGCACCAGGAGAGGGACTATTCGTTGAGTTTTAGAAACCTTTCGTATTCACAGTGTGTCCGTTCTCTAGGATTCCCGTACATGTTATATCTGTAGTAATATTCCCTTCAACCTGGAGAGTTGGGACCCATGGAATGTGTGCCATGCATTATTGCTTTAAAGGGTCTGCATTTGCTCACCCAATCTCACCAATCCTCTCAGTCCCAAGTGTCCAGCCTTATGCCACATCCAGCTGTCATTGTAGATAGGGTCATTTCAGGTTTCATCAGAGACCCTGAAGGAATTGTAAAGAATTTCCCAGTTTTTTTGTTTTATTTTTGAAATTCCTTTTTATAGTGGGTTTGAGCTGATTCTCGCTGCCATATTTATCCCAGTCTAGACACACTTGATTCCCTTACGGAGACATATCAATACATAGGTTTTAAGATTCTTACTAGTCAGATATATTCCTCTGCGGGAAATATGGGGTTTTGAGTCCCTTTCACTGAGGAAGGTGTAGGTCTTGTCTATTCCATAGTTGGTTTTTGGAACGGTACCTGTGCTTATATCAAACTCTGGTTTTATGCATCACCCCACCTCTCCTTCCCCCTTAAGCAGGCATAAGAGTGTTTTCTAAATGTGAGACACTGTTCTCTTTCCTAACTCAGTTCAAGTGTAGCCATGTTTACAGGATCTTCATAAGTGATATCTTATGATAAGTTTCTTTTTCTCTGTGACTTATTTCACTTAGAATCATCGTACCTGAATCCACCCATTTTGCTGCTACTGGTCTTATGACATTGATTTCATGGCTGAGGGATATTCCATCGTACGTAAGTACCACAATTTTTTGAACCATTTTTATATTTCCTGGGATATTTAAGGTGTACCCAAGTTGAGGTCCTTGTAAGCAGTGCAGCCCTAAATTTTGGGGTGGTTGTGTCTTTTTGATTTTCAGTTTTCCCAAGGTATATTCCCTAGACTGGAAGTGCCCTTGGCTCTGTAGCTCTGTTCTTTACTTGTTTTAGGGAACACAATGCACTCCTCCAGAGAGGCAGTTGGCAATTTACATCCCGCCCATCAGCATAACAAGGCTCCCTGTTCTCCAGGGCCTGTCTTGCCTTTCTGGTTTTTACACATTTTGTGGATGTCCCTTTTGACCGGTGGGAAGTGATACTTCTCTGTAGTGCAGATTTGCATTGCCCGCTTGCTTGCTTGGCCAAAAAGGGCGTATGCGTTTTCTCCTGAATATATTCAGGAGAAAACGCATACGCCCTTTTTGGCCAAGTGCATCATTGTCGAAGTTGTGCCCCTCTTCCTGTGCTTTAAAGGCGATTCCAACGTACCTCTTGAAATCTGTTTCCTGCTATTCTGCCTCGCTTTCAAGTCCGCCTCGTTGCCTTCCCTCAACAGATTTTTGGACGATAGTTGTCCTTTATTACTCGGCCAGTTTGTGAATTGCTGTGCCCCTGAGCTCCATTTTTCAACTCGTTTTTGGTGAGCTGACCGCAAGTCCAAAATTTTGGTTCAGGATCTATACTGATTCCCGGTGGGTGGCTGAGACTTTGGGTAATTCTTCTTCCTGCCGGGAAATTACAGTGATATGTGCCCGTCCAAATGCCTAACAGCTACTCTCTCATTGGTTCTCCCTCTTCCCTTTCATCCTCTGCCAAATTGGCAACCTGTGCGAACCAGGAGGTTAAAGGGGCTGTCTCTCCAAGTTGGGAGGTTGATAATAAAGCAGATGGAAAGTCAAACCGGAGCACCAGGAGAGGGACTATTCGTTGAGTTTTAGAAACCTTTCGTATTCACAGTGTGTCCGTTCTCTAGGATTCCCGTACATGTTATATCTGTAGTAATATTCCCTTCAACCTGGAGAGTTGGGACCCATGGAATGTGTGCCATGCATTATTGCTTTAAAGGGTCTGCATTTGCTCACCCAATCTCACCAATCCTCTCAGTCCCAAGTGTCCAGCCTTATGCCACATCCAGCTGTCATTGTAGATAGGGTCATTTCAGGTTTCATCAGAGACCCTGAAGGAATTGTAAAGAATTTCCCAGTTTTTTTGTTTTATTTTTGAAATTCCTTTTTATAGTGGGTTTGAGCTGATTCTCGCTGCCATATTTATCCCAGTCTAGACACACTTGATTCCCTTACGGAGACATATCAATACATAGGTTTTAAGATTCTTACTAGTCAGATATATTCCTCTGCGGGAAATATGGGGTTTTGAGTCCCTTTCACTGAGGAAGGTGTAGGTCTTGTCTATTCCATAGTTGGTTTTTGGAACGGTACCTGTGCTTATATCAAACTCTGGTTTTATGCATCACCCCACCTCTCCTTCCCCCTTAAGCAGGCATAAGAGTGTTTTCTAAATGTGAGACACTGTTCTCTTTCCTAACTCAGTTCAAGTGTAGCCATGTTTACAGGATCTTCATAAGTGATATCTTATGATAAGTTTCTTTTTCTCTGTGACTTATTTCACTTAGAATCATCGTACCTGAATCCACCCATTTTGCTGCTACTGGTCTTATGACATTGATTTCATGGCTGAGGGATATTCCATCCTACGTAAGTACCACAATTTTTTGAACCATTTTTATATTTCCTGGGATATTTAAGGTGTACCCAAGTTGAGGTCCTTGTAAGCAGTGCAGCCCTAAATTTTGGGGTGGCTGTGTCTTTTTGATTTTCAGTTTTCCCAAGGTATATTCCCTAGACTGGAAGTGCCCTTGGCTCTGTAGCTCTGTTCTTTACTTGTTTTAGGGAACACAATGCACTCCTCCAGAGAGGCAGTTGGCAATTTACATCCCGCCCATCAGCATAACAAGGCTCCCTGTTCTCCAGGGCCTGTCTTGCCTTTCTGGTTTTTACACATTTTGTGGATGTCCCTTTTGACCGGTGGGAAGTGATACTTCTCTGTAGTGCAGATTTGCATTGCCCGCTTGCTTGCTTGGCCAAAAAGGGCGTATGCGTTTTCTCCTGAATATATTCAGGAGAAAACGCATACGCCCTTTTTGGCCAAGTGCATCATTGTCGAAGTTGTGCCCCTCTTCCTGTGCTTTAAAGGCGATTCCAACGTACCTCTTGAAATCTGTTTCCTGCTATTCTGCCTCGCTTTCAAGTCCGCCTCGTTGCCTTCCCTCAACAGATTTTTGGACGATAGTTGTCCTTTATTACTCGGCCAGTTTGTGAATTGCTGTGCCCCTGAGCTCCATTTTTCAACTCGTTTTTGGTGAGCTGACCGCAAGTCCAAAATTTTGGTTCAGGATCTATACTGATTCCCGGTGGGTGGCTGAGACTTTGGTTAATTCTTCTTCCTGCCGGGAAATTACAGTGATATGTGCCCGTCCAAATGCCTAACAGCTACTCTCTCATTGGTTCTCCCTCTTCCCTTTCATCCTCTGCCAAATTGGCAACCTGTGCGAACCAGGAGGTTAAAGGGGCTGTCTCTCCAAGTTGGGAGGTTGATAATAAAGCAGATGGAAAGTCAAACCGGAGCACCAGGAGAGGGACTATTCGTTGAGTTTTAGAAACCTTTCGTATTCACAGTGTGTCCGTTCTCTAGGATTCCCGTACATGTTATATCTGTAGTAATATTCCCTTCAACCTGGAGAGTTGGGACCCATGGAATGTGTGCCATGCATTATTGCTTTAAAGGGTCTGCATTTGCTCACCCAATCTCACCAATCCTCTCAGTCCCAAGTGTCCAGCCTTATGCCACATCCAGCTGTCATTGTAGATAGGGTCATTTCAGGTTTCATCAGAGACCCTGAAGGAATTGTAAAGAATTTCCCAGTTTTTTTGTTTTATTTTTGAAATTCCTTTTTATAGTGGGTTTGAGCTGATTCTCGCTGCCATATTTATCCCAGTCTAGACACACTTGATTCCCTTACGGAGACATATCAATACATAGGTTTTAAGATTCTTACTTTACTAGTCAGATATATTCCTCTGCGGGAAATATGGGGTTTTGAGTCCCTTTCACTGAGGAAGGTGTAGGTCTTGTCTATTCCATAGTTGGTTTTTGGAACGGTACCTGTGCTTATATCAAACTCTGGTTTTATGCATCACCCCACCTCTCCTTCCCCCTTAAGCAGGCATAAGAGTGTTTTCTAAATGTGAGACACTGTTCTCTTTCCTAACTCAGTTCAAGTGTAGCCATGTTTACAGGATCTTCATAAGTGATATCTTATGATAAGTTTCTTTTTCTGTGTGACTTATTTCACTTAGAATCATCGTACCTGAATCCACCCATTTTGCTGCTACTGGTCTTATGACATTGATTTCATGGCTGAGGGATATTCCATCGTACGTAAGTACCACAATTTTTTGAACAATTTTTATATTTCCTGGGATATTTAAGGTGTACCCAAGTTGAGGTCCTTGTAAGCAGTGCAGCCCTAAATTTTGGGGTGGCTGTGTCTTTTTGATTTTCAGTTTTCCCAAGGTATATTCCCTAGACTGGAAGTGCCCTTGGCTCTGTAGCACTGTTGTTTACTTGTTTTAGGGAACACAATGCACTCCTCCAGAGAGGCAGTTGGCAATTTACATCCCGCCCATCAGCATAACAAGGCACCCTGTTCTCGAGGGCCTGTCTTGCCTTTCTGGTTTTTACACATTTTGTGGATATCCCTTTTGACTGGTGGGAAGTGATACTTCTTTGTAGTGCAGATTTGCATTGCCCGCTTGCTTGCTTGGCCAAAAAGGGCGTATGCGTTTTCTCCTGAATATATTCAGGAGAAAACGCATACGCCCTTTTTGGCCAAGTGCATCATTGTCGAAGTTGTGCCCCTCTTCCTGTGCTTTAAAGGCGATTCCAACGTACCTCTTGAAATCTGTTTCCTGCTATTCTGCCACGCTTTCAAGTCCGCCTCATTGCCTTCCCTCAACGGATTTTTGGACGATAGTTGTCCTTTATTACTCGGCCAGTTTGTGAATTGCTGCGCCCCTGAGCTCCATTTTTCAACTCGTTTTTGGTGAGCTGACCGCAAGTCCAAAATTTTGGTTCAGGATCTATACTGATTCCCGGTGGGTGGCTGAGTCTTTGGTTAATTCTTCTTCCTGCGGGAAATTACAGTGATATGTGCCCGTCCAAATGCCTAACAGCTACTCTCTCATTGGTTCTCCCTCTTCCCTTTCATCCTCTGCCAAATTGGCAACCTGTGCGAACCAGGAGGTTAAAGGGGCTGTCTCTCCAAGTTGGGAGGTTGATAATAAAGCAGATGGAAAGTCAAACCGGAGCACCAGGAGAGGGACTATTCGTTGAGTTTTAGAAACCTTTCGTATTCACAGTGTGTCCGTTCTCTAGGATTCCCGTACATGTTATATCTGTAGTAATATTCCCTTCAACCTGGAGAGTTGGGACCCATGGAATGTGTGCCATGCATTATTGCTTTAAAGGGTCTGCATTTGCTCACCCAATCTCACCAATCCTCTCAGTCCCAAGTGTCCAGCCTTATGCCACATCCAGCTGTCATTGTAGATAGGGTCATTTCAGGTTTCATCAGAGACCCTGAAGGAATTGTAAAGAATTTCCCAGTTTTTTTGTTTTATTTTTGAAATTCCTTTTTATAGTGGGTTTGAGCTGATTCTCGCTGCCATATTTATCCCAGTCTAGACACACTTGATTCCCTTACGGAGACATATCAATACATAGGTTTTAAGATTCTTACTAGTCAGATATATTCCTCTGCGGGAAATATGGGGTTTTGAGTCCCTTTCACTGAGGAAGGTGTAGGTCTTGTCTATTCCATAGTTGGTTTTTGGAACGGTACCTGTGCTTATATCAAACTCTGGTTTTATGCATCACCCCACCTCTCCTTCCCCCTTAAGCAGGCATAAGAGTGTTTTCTAAATGTGAGACACTGTTCTCTTTCCTAACTCAGTTCAAGTGTAGCCATGTTTACAGGATCTTCATAAGTGATATCTTATGATAAGTTTCTTTTTCTCTGTGACTTATTTCACTTAGAATCATCGTACCTGAATCCACCCATTTTGCTGCTACTGGTCTTATGACATTGATTTCATGGCTGAGGGATATTCCATCGTACGTAAGTACCACAGTTTTTTGAACCATTTTTATATTTCCTGGGATATTTAAGGTGTACCCCAGTTGAGGTCCTTGTAAGCAGTGCAGCCCTAAATTTTGGGGTGGCTGTGTCTTTTTGATTTTCAGTTTTCCCAAGGTATATTCCCTAGACTGGAAGTGCCCTTGGCTCTGTAGCTCTGTTGTTTACTTGTTTTAGGGAACACAATGCACTCCTCCAGAGAGGCAGTTGGCAATTTACATCCCACCCATCAGCATAACAAGGCTCCCTGTTCTCCAGGGCCTGTCTTGCCTTTCTGGTTTTTACACATTTTGTGGATGTCCCTTTTGACCGGTGGGAAGTGATACTTCTCTGTAGTGCAGATTTGCATTGCCCGCTTGCTTGCTTGGCCAAAAAGGGCGTATGCGTTTTCTCCTGAATATATTCAGGAGAAAACGCATACGCCCTTTTTGGCCAAGTGCATCATTGTCGAAGTTGTGCCCCTCTTCCTGTGCTCTAAAGGCGATTCCAACGTACCTCTTGAAATCTGTTTCCTGCTATTCTGCCTCGCTTTCAAGTCCGCCTCGTTGCCTTCCCTCAACAGAGTTTTGGACGATAGTTGTCCTTTATTACTCGGCCAGTTTGTGAATTGCTGTGCCCCTGAGCTCCATTTTTCAACTCGTTTTTGGTGAGCTGACCGCAAGTCCAAAATTTTGGTTCAGGATCTACACTGATTCCCGGTGGGTGGCTGAGACTTTGGTTAATTCTTCTTCCTGCCGGGAAATTACAGTGATATGTGCCCGTCCAAATGCCTAACAGCTACTCTCTCATTGGTTCTCCCTCTTCCCTTTCATCCTCTGCCAAATTGGCAACCTGTGCGAACCAGGAGGTTAAAGGGGCTGTCTCTCCAAGTTGGGAGGTTGATAATAAAGCAGATGGAAAGTCAAACCGGAGCACCAGGAGAGGGACTATTCGTTGAGTTTTAGAAACCTTTCGTATTCACAGTGTGTCCGTTTTCTAGGATTCCCGTACATGTTATATCTGTAGTAATATTCCCTTCAACCTGGAGAGTTGGGACCCATGGAATGTGTGCCATGCATTATTGCTTTAAAGGGTCTGCATTTGCTCACCCAATCTCACCAATCCTCTCAGTCCCAAGTGTCCAGCCTTATGCCACATCCAGCTGTCATTGTAGATAGGGTCATTTCAGGTTTCATCAGAGACCCTGAAGGAATTGTAAAGAATTTCCCAGTTTTTTTGTTTTATTTTTGAAATTCCTTTTTATAGTGGGTTTGAGCTGATTCTCGCTGCCATATTTATCCCAGTCTAGACACACTTGATTCCCTTACGGAGACATATCAATACATAGGTTTTAAGATTCTTACTAGTCAGATATATTCCTCTGCGGGAAATATGGGGTTTTGAGTCCCTTTCACTGAGAAAGGTGTAGGTCTTGTCTATTCCATAGTTGGTTTTTGGAACGGTACCTGTGCTTATATCAAACTCTGGTTTTATGCATCACCCCACCTCTCCTTCCCCCTTAAGCAGGCATAAGAGTGTTTTCTAAATGTGAGACACTGTTCTCTTTCCTAACTCAGTTCAAGTGTAGCCATGTTTACAGGATCTTCATAAGTGATATCTTATGATAAGTTTCTTTTTCTCTGTGACTTATTTCACTTAGAATCATCGTACCTGAATCCACCCATTTTGCTGCTACTGGTCTTATGACATTGGTTTCATGGCTGAGGGATATTCCATCGTACGTAAGTACCACAATTTTTTGAACCATTTTTATATTTCCTGGGATATTTAAGGTGTACCCAAGTTGAGGTCCTTGTAAGCAGTGCAGCCCTAAATTTTGGGGTGGCTGTGTCTTTTTGATTTTCAGTTTTCCCAAGGTATATTCCCTAGACTGGAAGTGCCCTTGGCTCTGTAGCTCTGTTGTTTACTTGTTTTAGGGAACACAATGCACTCCTCCAGAGAGGCAGTTGGCAATTTACATCCCGCCCATCAGCATAACAAGGCTCCCTGTTCTCCAGGGCCTGTCTTGCCTTTCTGGTTTTTACACATTTTGTGGATGTCCCTTTTGACCGGTGGGAAGTGATACTTCTTTGTAGTGCAGATTTGCATTGCCCGCTTGCTTGCTTGGCCAAAAAGGGCGTATGCGTTTTCTCCTGAATATATTCAGGAGAAAACGCATACGCCCTTTTTGGCCAAGTGCATCATTGTCGAAGTTGTGCCCCTCTTCCTGTGCTTTAAAGGCGATTCCAACGTACCTCTGGAAATCTGTTTCCTGCTATTCTGCCTCGCTTTCAAGTCCGCCTCGTTGCCTTCCCTCAACAGATTTTTGGACGATAGTTGTCCTTTATTACTCGGCCAGTTTGTGAATTGCTGTGCCCCTGAGCTCCATTTTTCAACTCGTTTTTGGTGAGCTGACCGCAAGTCCAAAATTTTGGTTCAGGATCTATACTGATTCCCGGTGGGTGGCTGAGACTTTGGTTAATTCTTCTTCCTGCCGGGAAATTACAGTGATATGTGCCCGTCCAAATGCCTAACAGCTACTCTCTCATTGGTTCTCCCTCTTCCCTTTCATCCTCTGCCAAATTGGCAACCTGTGCGAACCAGGAGGTTAAAGGGGCTGTCTCTCCAAGTTGGGAGGTTGATAATAAAGCAGATGGAAAGTCAAACCGGAGCACCAGGAGAGGGACTATTCGTTGAGTTTTACAAACCTTTCGTATTCACAGTGTGTCCGTTCTCTAGGATTCCCGTACATGTTATATCTGTAGTAATATTCCCTTCAACCTGGAGAGTTGGGACCCATGGAATGTGTGCCATGCATTATTGCTTTAAAGGGTCTGCATTTGCTCACCCAATCTCACCAATCCTGTCAGTCCCAAGTGTCCAGCCTTATGCCACATCCAGCTGTCATTGTAGATAGGGTCATTTCAGGTTTCATCAGAGACCCTGAAGGAATTGTAAAGAATTTCCCAGTTTTTTTGTTTTATTTTTGAAATTCCTTTTTATAGTGGGTTTGAGCTGATTCTCGCTGCCATGTTTATGCCAGTCTAGACACACTTGATTCCCTTACGGAGACATATCAATACATAGGTTTTAAGATTCTTACTAGTCAGATATATTCCTCTGCAGGAAATATGGGGTTTTGAGTCCCTTTCACTGAGGAAGGTGTAGGTCTTGTCTATTCCATAGTTGGTTTTTGGAACGGTACCTGTGCTTATATCAAACTCTGGTTTTATGCATCACCCCACCTCTCCTTCCCCCTTAAGCAGGCATAAGAGTGTTTTCTAAATGTGAGACACTGTTCTCTTTCCTAACTCAGTTCACGTGTAGCCATGTTTACAGGATCTTCATAAGTGATATCTTATGATAAGTTTCTTTTTCTCTGTGACTTATTTCACTTAGAATCATCGTACCTGAATCCACCCATTTTGCTGCTACTGGTCTTATGACATTGATTTCATGGCTGAGGGATATTCCATCGTACGTAAGTACCACAATTTTTTGAACCATTTTTATATTTCCTGGGATATTTAAGGTGTACCCAAGTTGAGGTCCTTGTAAGCAGTGCAGCCCTAAATTTTGGGGTGGCTGTGTCTTTTTGATTTTCAGTTTTCCCAAGGTATATTCCCTAGACTGGAAGTGCCCTTGGCTCTGTAGCTCTGTTGTTTACTTGCTTTAGGGAACACAATGCACTCCTCCAGAGAGGCAGTTGGCAATTTACATCCCGCCCATCAGCATAACAAGGCTCCCTGTTCTCCAGGGCCTGTCTTGCCTTTCTGGTTTTTACACATTTTGTGGATGTCCCTTTTGACCGGTGGGAAGTGATACTTCTTTGTAGTGCAGATTTGCATTGCCCGCTTGCTTGCTTGGCCAAAAAGGGCGTATGCGTTTTCTCCTGAATATATTCAGGAGAAAACGCATACGCCCTTTTTGGCCAAGTGCATCATTGTCGAAGTTGTGCCCCTCTTCCTGTGCTTTAAAGGCGATTCCAACGTACCTCTGGAAATCTGTTTCCTGCTATTCTGCCTCGCTTTCAAGTCCGCCTCGTTGCCTTCCCTCAACAGATTTTTGGACGATAGATGTCCTTTATTACTCGGCCAGTTTGTGAATTGCTGTGCCCCTGAGCTCCATTTTTCAACTCGTTTTTGGTGAGCTGACCGCAAGTCCAAAATTTTGGTTCAGGATCTATACTGATTCCCGGTGGGTGGCTGAGACTTTGGTTAATTCTTCTTCCTGCCGGGAAATTACAGTGATATGTGCCCGTCCAAATGCCTAACAGCTACTCTCTCATTGGTTCTCCCTCTTCCCTTTCATCCTCTGCCAAATTGGCAACCTGTGCGAACCAGGAGGTTAAAGGGGCTGTCTCTCCAAGTTGGGAGGTTGATAATAAAGCAGATGGAAAGTCAAACCGGAGCACCAGGAGAGGGACTATTCGTTGAGTTTTACAAACCTTTCGTATTCACAGTGTGTCCGTTCTCTAGGATTCCCGTACATGTTATATCTGTAGTAATATTCCCTTCAACCTGGAGAGTTGGGACCCATGGAATGTGTGCCATGCATTATTGCTTTAAAGGGTCTGCATTTGCTCACCCAATCTCACCAATCCTGTCAGTCCCAAGTGTCCAGCCTTATGCCACATCCAGCTGTCATTGTAGATAGGGTCATTTCAGGTTTCATCAGAGACCCTGAAGGAATTGTAAAGAATTTCCCAGTTTTTTTGTTTTATTTTTGAAATTCCTTTTTATAGTGGGTTTGAGCTGATTCTCGCTGCCATGTTTATGCCAGTCTAGACACACTTGATTCCCTTACGGAGACATATCAATACATAGGTTTTAAGATTCTTACTAGTCAGATATATTCCTCTGCAGGAAATATGGGGTTTTGAGTCCCTTTCACTGAGGAAGGTGTAGGTCTTGTCTATTCCATAGTTGGTTTTTGGAACGGTACCTGTGCTTATATCAAACTCTGGTTTTATGCATCACCCCACCTCTCCTTCCCCCTTAAGCAGGCATAAGAGTGTTTTCTAAATGTGAGACACTGTTCTCTTTCCTAACTCAGTTCACGTGTAGCCATGTTTACAGGATCTTCATAAGTGATATCTTATGATAAGTTTCTTTTTCTCTGTGACTTATTTCACTTAGAATCATCGTACCTGAATCCACCCATTTTGCTGCTACTGGTCTTATGACATTGATTTCATGGCTGAGGGATATTCCATCGTACGTAAGTACCACAATTTTTTGAACCATTTTTATATTTCCTGGGATATTTAAGGTGTACCCAAGTTGAGGTCCTTGTAAGCAGTGCAGCCCTAAATTTTGGGGTGGCTGTGTCTTTTTGATTTTCAGTTTTCCCAAGGTATATTCCCTAGACTGGAAGTGCCCTTGGCTCTGTAGCTCTGTTGTTTACTTGCTTTAGGGAACACAATGCACTCCTCCAGAGAGGCAGTTGGCAATTTACATCCCGCCCATCAGCATAACAAGGCTCCCTGTTCTCCAGGGCCTGTCTTGCCTTTCTGGTTTTTACACATTTTGTGGATGTCCCTTTTGACCGGTGGGAAGTGATACTTCTTTGTAGTGCAGATTTGCATTGCCCGCTTGCTTGCTTGGCCAAAAAGGGCGTATGCGTTTTCTCCTGAATATATTCAGGAGAAAACGCATACGCCCTTTTTGGCCAAGTGCATCATTGTCGAAGTTGTGCCCCTCTTCCTGTGCTTTAAAGGCGATTCCAACGTACCTCTGGAAATCTGTTTCCTGCTATTCTGCCTCGCTTTCAAGTCCGCCTCGTTGCCTTCCCTCAACAGATTTTTGGACGATAGTTGTCCTTTATTACTCGGCCAGTTTGTGAATTGCTGTGCCCCTGAGCTCCATTTTTCAACTCGTTTTTGGTGAGCTGACCGCAAGTCCAAAATTTTGGTTCAGGATCTATACTGATTCCCGGTGGGTGGCTGAGACTTTGGTTAATTCTTCTTCCTGCCGGGAAATTACAGTGATATGTGCCCGTCCAAATGCCTAACAGCTACTCTCTCATTGGTTCTCCCTCTTCCCTTTCATCCTCTGCCAAATTGGCAACCTGTGCGAACCAGGAGGTTAAAGGGGCTGTCTCTCCAAGTTGGGAGGTTGATAATAAAGCAGATGGAAAGTCAAACCGGAGCACCAGGAGAGGGACTATTCGTTGAGTTTTACAAACCTTTCGTATTCACAGTGTGTCCGTTCTCTAGGATTCCCGTACATGTTATATCTGTAGTAATATTCCCTTCAACCTGGAGAGTTGGGACCCATGGAATGTGTGCCATGCATTATTGCTTTAAAGGGTCTGCATTTGCTCACCCAATCTCACCAATCCTGTCAGTCCCAAGTGTCCAGCCTTATGCCACATCCAGCTGTCATTGTAGATAGGGTCATTTCAGGTTTCATCAGAGACCCTGAAGGAATTGTAAAGAATTTCCCAGTTTTTTTGTTTTATTTTTGAAATTCCTTTTTATAGTGGGTTTGAGCTGATTCTCGCTGCCATGTTTATGCCAGTCTAGACACACTTGATTCCCTTACGGAGACATATCAATACATAGGTTTTAAGATTCTTACTAGTCAGATATATTCCTCTGCAGGAAATATGGGGTTTTGAGTCCCTTTCACTGAGGAAGGTGTAGGTCTTGTCTATTCCATAGTTGGTTTTTGGAACGGTACCTGTGCTTATATCAAACTCTGGTTTTATGCATCACCCCACCTCTCCTTCCCCCTTAAGCAGGCATAAGAGTGTTTTCTAAATGTGAGACACTGTTCTCTTTCCTAACTCAGTTCACGTGTAGCCATGTTTACAGGATCTTCATAAGTGATATCTTATGATAAGTTTCTTTTTCTCTGTGACTTATTTCACTTAGAATCATCGTACCTGAATCCACCCATTTTGCTGCTACTGGTCTTATGACATTGATTTCATGGCTGAGGGATATTCCATCGTACGTAAGTACCACAATTTTTTGAACCATTTTTATATTTCCTGGGATATTTAAGGTGTACCCAAGTTGAGGTCCTTGTAAGCAGTGCAGCCCTAAATTTTGGGGTGGCTGTGTCTTTTTGATTTTCAGTTTTCCCAAGGTATATTCCCTAGACTGGAAGTGCCCTTGGCTCTGTAGCTCTGTTGTTTACTTGCTTTAGGGAACACAATGCACTCCTCCAGAGAGGCAGTTGGCAATTTACATCCCGCCCATCAGCATAACAAGGCTCCCTGTTCTCCAGGGCCTGTCTTGCCTTTCTGGTTTTTACACATTTTGTGGATGTCCCTTTTGACCGGTGGGAAGTGATACTTCTTTGTAGTGCAGATTTGCATTGCCCGCTTGCTTGCTTGGCCAAAAAGGGCGTATGCGTTTTCTCCTGAATATATTCAGGAGAAAACGCATACGCCCTTTTTGGCCAAGTGCATCATTGTCGAAGTTGTGCCCCTCTTCCTGTGCTTTAAAGGCGATTCCAACGTACCTCTGGAAATCTGTTTCCTGCTATTCTGCCTCGCTTTCAAGTCCGCCTCGTTGCCTTCCCTCAACAGATTTTTGGACGATAGATGTCCTTTATTACTCGGCCAGTTTGTGAATTGCTGTGCCCCTGAGCTCCATTTTTCAACTCGTTTTTGGTGAGCTGACCGCAAGTCCAAAATTTTGGTTCAGGATCTATACTGATTCCCGGTGGGTGGCTGAGACTTTGGTTAATTCTTCTTCCTGCCGGGAAATTACAGTGATATGTGCCCGTCCAAATGCCTAACAGCTACTCTCTCATTGGTTCTCCCTCTTCCCTTTCATCCTCTGCCAAATTGGCAACCTGTGCGAACCAGGAGGTTAAATGGGCTGTCTCTCCAAGTTGGGAGGTTGATAATAAAGCAGATGGAAAGTCAAACCGGAGCACCAGGAGAGGGACTATTCGTTGAGTTTTAGAAACCTTTCGTATTCACAGTGTGTCCGTTCTCTAGGATTCCCGTACATGTTATATCTGTAGTAATATTCCCTTCAACCTGGAGAGTTGGGACCCATGGAATGTGTGCCATGCATTATTGCTTTAAAGGGTCTGCATTTGCTCACCCAATCTCACCAATCCTCTCAGTCCCAAGTGTCCAGCCTTATGCCACATCCAGCTGTCATTGTAGATAGGGTCATTTCAGGTTTCATCAGAGACCCTGAAGGAATTGTAAAGAATTTCCCAGTTTTCTTGTTTTATTTTTGAAATTCCTTTTTATAGTGGGTTTGAGCTGATTCTCGCTGCCATATTTATCCCAGTCTAGACACACTTGATTCCCTTACGGAGACATATCAATACATAGGTTTTAAGATTCTTACTTTACTAGTCAGATATATTCCTCTGCGGGAAATATGGGGTTTTGAGTCCCTTTCACTGAGGAAGGTGTAGGTCTTGTCTATTCCATAGTTGGTTTTTGGAACGGTACCTGTGCTTATATCAAACTCTGGTTTTATGCATCACCCCACCTCTCCTTCCCCCTTAAGCAGGCATAAGAGTGTTTTCTAAATGTGAGACACTGTTCTCTTTCCTAACTCAGTTCACGTGTAGCCATGTTTACAGGATCTTCATAAGTGATATCTTATGATAAGTTTCTTTTTCTCTGTGACTTATTTCACTTAGAATCATCGTACCTGAATCCACCCATTTTGCTGCTACTGGTCTTATGACATTGATTTCATGGCTGAGGGATATTCCATCGTACGTAAGTACCACAATTTTTTGAACCATTTTTATATTTCCTGGGATATTTAAGGTGTACCCAAGTTGAGGTCCTTGTAAGCAGTGCAGCCCTAAATTTTGGGGTGGCTGTGTCTTTTTGATTTTCAGTTTTCCCAAGGTATATTCCCTAGACTGGAAGTGCCCTTGGCTCTGTAGCTCTGTTGTTTACTTGTTTTAGGGAACACAATACACTCCTCCAGAGAGGCAGTTGGCAATTTACATCGCGCCCATCATCATAACAAGGCTCCCTGTTCTCTAGGGCCTGTCTTGCCTTTCTGGTTTTTACACATTTTGTGGATGTCCCTTTTGACCGGTGGGAAGTGATACTTCTTTGTAGTGCAGATTAGCATTGCCCGCTTGCTTGCTTGGCCAAAAAGGGCGTATGCGTTTTCTCCTGAATATATTCAGGAGAAAATGCATACGACCTTTTTGGCCAAGTGCATCATTGTCGAAGTTGTGCCCCTCTTCCTGTGCTTTAAAGGCGATTCCAACGTACCTCTTGAAATCTGTTTCCTGCTATTCTGCCTCGCTTTCAAGTCCACCTCGTTGCCTTCCCTCAACAGATTTTTGGACGATAGTTGTCCTTTATTACTCGGCCAGTTTGTGAATTGCTGTGCCCCTGAGCTCCATTTTTCAACTCGTTTTTGGTGAGCTGACCACAAGTCCAAAATTTTGGTTCAGGATCTATACTGATTCCCAGTGGCTGGCTGAGACTTTGGTTAATTCTTCTTCCTGCCGGGAAATTACAGTGATATGTGCCCGTCCAAATGCCTAACAGCTACTCTCTCATTGGATCTCCCTCTTCCCTTTCATCCTCTGCCAAATTGGCAACCTGTGCGAACCAGGAGGTTAAATGGGCTGTCTCTCCAAGTTGGGAGGTTGATAATAAAGCAGATGGAAAGTCAAACCGGAGCACCAGGAGAGGGACTATTCGTTGAGTTTTAGAAACCTTTCGTATTCACAGTGTGTCCGTTCTCTAGGATTCCCGTACATGTTATATCTGTAGTAATATTCCCTTCAACCTGGAGAGTTGGGACCCATGGAATGTGTGCCATGCATTATTGCTTTAAAGGGTCTGCATTTGCTCACCCAATCTCACCAATCCTCTCAGTCCCAAGTGTCCAGCCTTATGCCACATCCAGCTGTCATTGTAGATAGGGTCATTTCAGGTTTCATCAGAGACCCTGAAGGAATTGTAAAGAATTTCCCAGTTTTTTTGTTTTATTTTTGAAATTCCTTTTTATAGTGGGTTTGAGCTGATTCTCGCTGCCATATTTATCCCAGTCTAGACACACTTGATTCCCTTACGGAGACATATCAATACATAGGTTTTAAGATTCTTACTTTACTAGTCAGATATATTCCTCTGCGGGAAATATGGGGTTTTGAGTCCCTTTCACTGAGGAAGGTGTAGGTCTTGTCTATTCCATAGTTGGTTTTTGGAACGGTACCTGTGCTTATATCAAACTCTGGTTTTATGCATCACCCCACCTCTCCTTCCCCCTTAAGCAGGCATAAGAGTGTTTTCTAAATGTGAGACACTGTTCTCTTTCCTAACTCAGTTCAAGTGTAGCCATGTTTACAGGATCTTCATAAGTGATATCTTATGATAAGTTTCTTTTTCTGTGTGACTTATTTCACTTAGAATCATCGTACCTGAATCCACCCATTTTGCTGCTACTGGTCTTATGACATTGGTTTCATGGCTGAGGGATATTCCATCGTACGTAAGTACCACAATTTTTTGAACCATTTTTATATTTCCTGGGATATTTAAGGTGTACCCAAGTTGAGGTCCTTGTAAGCAGTGCAGCCCTAAATTTTGGGGTGGCTGTGTCTTTTTGATTTTCAGTTTTCCCAAGGTATATTCCCTAGACTGGAAGTGCCCTTGGCTCTGTAGCTCTGTTGTTTACTTGTTTTAGGGAACACAATGCACTCCTCCAGAGAGGCAGTTGGCAATTTACATCCCGCCCATCAGCATAACAAGGCTCCCTGTTCTCCAGGGCCTGTCTTGCCTTTCTGGTTTTTACACATTTTGTGGATGTCCCTTTTGACCGGTGGGAAGTGATACTTCTCTGTAGTGCAGATTTGCATTGCCCGCTTGCTTGCTTGGCCAAAAAGGGCGTATGCGTTTTCTCCTGAATATATTCAGGAGAAAACGCATACGCCCTTTTTGGCCAAGTGCATCATTGTCGAAGTTGTGCCCCTCTTCCTGTGCTTTAAAGGCGATTCCAACGTACCTCTGGAAATCTGTTTCCTGCTATTCTGCCTCGCTTTCAAGTCCGCCTCGTTGCCTTCCCTCAACAGATTTTTGGACGATAGTTGTCCTTTATTACTCGGCCAGTTTGTGAATTGCTGTGCCCCTGAGCTCCATTTTTCAACTCGTTTTTGGTGAGCTGACCGCAAGTCCAAAATTTTGGTTCAGGATCTATACTGATTCCCGGTGGGTGGCTGAGACTTTGGTTAATTCTTCTTCCTGCCGGGAAATTACAGTGATATGTGCCCGTCCAAATGCCTAACAGCTACTCTCTCATTGGTTCTCCCTCTTCCCTTTCATCCTCTGCCAAATTGGCACCCTGTGCGAACCAGGAGGTTAAAGGGGCTGTCTCTCCAAGTTGGGAGGTTGATAATAAAGCAGATGGAAAGTCAAACCGGAGCACCAGGAGAGGGACTATTCGTTGAGTTTTAGAAACCTTTCGTATTCACAGTGTGTCCGTTCTCTAGGATTCCCGTACATGTTATATCTGTAGTAATATTCCCTTCAACCTGGAGAGTTGGGACCCATGGAATGTGTGCCATGCATTATTGCTTTAAAGGGTCTGCATTTGCTCACCCAATCTCACCAATCCTCTCAGTCCCAAGTGTCCAGCCTTATGCCACATCCAGCTGTCATTGTAGATAGGGTCATTTCAGGTTTCATCAGAGACCCTGAAGGAATTGTAAAGAATTTCCCAGTTTTTTTGTTTTATTTTTGAAATTCCTTTTTATAGTGGGTTTGAGCTGATTCTCGCTGCCATATTTATCCCAGTCTAGACACACTTGATTCCCTTACGGAGACATATCAATACATAGGTTTTAAGATTCTTACTAGTCAGATATATTCCTCTGCGGGAAATATGGGGTTTTGAGTCCCTTTCACTGAGGAAGGTGTAGGTCTTGTCTATTCCATAGTTGGTTTTTGGAACGGTACCTGTGCTTATATCAAACTCTGGTTTTATGCATCACCCCACCTCTCCTTCCCCCTTAAGCAGGCATAAGAGTGTTTTCTAAATGTGAGACACTGTTCTCTTTCCTAACTCAGTTCAAGTGTAGCCATGTTTACAGGATCTTCATAAGTGATATCTTATGATAAGTTTCTTTTTCTCTGTGACTTATTTCACTTAGAATCATCGTACCTGAATCCACCCATTTTGCTGCTACTGGTCTTATGACATTGATTTCATGGCTGAGGGATATTCCATCGTACGTAAGTACCACAATTTTTTGAACCATTTTTATATTTCCTGGGATATTTAAGGTGTACCCAAGTTGAGGTCCTTGTAAGCAGTGCAGCCCTAAATTTTGGGGTGGCTGTGTCTTTTTGATTTTCAGTTTTCCCAAGGTATATTCCCTAGACTGGTAGTGCCCTTGGCTCTGTAGCTCTGTTCTTTACTTGTTTTAGGGAACACAATGCACTCCTCCAGAGAGGCAGTTGGCAATTTACATCCCGCCCATCAGCATAACAAGGCTCCCTGTTCTCCAGGGCCTGTCTTGCCTTTCTGGTTTTTACACATTTTGTGGATGTCCCTTTTGACCGGTGGGAAGTGATACTTCTCTGTAGTGCAGATTTGCATTGCCCGCTTGCTTGCTTGGCCAAAAAGGGCGTATGCGTTTTCTCCTGAATATATTCAGGAGAAAACGCATACGCCCTTTTTGGCCAAGTGCATCATTGTCGAAGTTGTGCCCCTCTTCCTGTGCTTTAAAGGCGATTCCAACGTACCTCTGGAAATCTGTTTCCTGCTATTCTGCCTCGCTTTCAAGTCCGCCTCGTTGCCTTCCCTCAACAGATTTTTGGACGATAGTTGTCCTTTATTACTCGGCCAGTTTGTGAATTGCTGTGCCCCTGAGCTCCATTTTTCAACTCGTTTTTGGTGAGCTGACCGCAAGTCCAAAATTTTGGTTCAGGATCTATACTGATTCCCGGTGGGTGGCTGAGACTTTGGTTAATTCTTCTTCCTGCCGGGAAATTACAGTGATATGTGCCCGTCCAAATGCCTAACAGCTACTCTCTCATTGGTTCTCCCTCCTCCCTTTCATCCTCTGCCAAATTGGCAACCTGTGCGAACCAGGAGGTTAAAGGGGCTGTCTCTCCAAGTTGGGAGGTTGATAATAAAGCAGATGGAAAGTCAAACCGGAGCACCAGGAGAGGGACTATTCGTTGAGTTTTAGAAACCTTTCATATTCACAGTGTGTCCGTTCTCTAGGATTCCCGTACATGTTATATCTGTAGTAATATTCCCTTCAACCTGGAGAGTTGGGACCCATGGAATGTGTGCCATGCATTATTGCTTTAAAGGGTCTGCATTTGCTCACCCAATCTCACCAATCCTCTCAGTCCCAAGTGTCCAGCCTTATGCCACATCCAGCTGTCATTGTAGATAGGGTCATTTCAGGTTTCATCAGAGACCCTGAAGGAATTGTAAAGAATTTCCCAGTTTTTTTGTTTTATTTTTGAAATTCCTTTTTATAGTGGGTTTGAGCTGATTCTCGCTGCCATATTTATCCCAGTCTAGACACACTTGATTCCCTTACGGAGACATATCAATACATAGGTTTTAAGATTCTTACTAGTCAGATATATTCCTCTGCGGGAAATATGGGGTTTTGAGTCCCTTTCACTGAGGACGGTGTAGGTCTTGTCTATTCCATAGTTGGTTTTTGGAACGGTACCTGTGCTTATATCAAACTCTGGTTTTATGCATCACCCCACCTCTCCTTCCCCCTTAAGCAGGCATAAGAGTGTTTTCTAAATGTGAGACACTGTTCTCTTTCCTAACTCAGTTCAAGTGTAGCCATGTTTACAGGATCTTCATAAGTGATATCTTATGATAAGTTTCTTTTTCCCTGTGACTTATTTCACTTAGAATCATCGTACCTGAATCCACCCATTTTGCTGCTACTGGTCTTATGACATTGATTTCATGGCTGAGGGATATTCCATCGTACGTAAGTACCACAATTTTTTGAACCATTTTTATATTTCCTGGGATATTTAAGGTGTACCCAAGTTGAGGTCCTTGTAAGCAGTGCAGCCCTAAATTTTGGGGTGGCTGTGTCTTTTTGATTTTCAGTTTTCCCAAGGTATATTCCCTAGACTGGAAGTGCCCTTGGCTCTGTAGCTCTGTTCTTTACTTGTTTTAGGGAACACAATGCACTCCTCCAGAGAGGCAGTTGGCAATTTACATCCCGCCCATCAGCATAACAAGGCTCCCTGTTCTCCAGGGCCTGTCTTGCCTTTCTGGTTTTTACACATTTTGTGGATGTCCCTTTTGACCGGTGGGAAGT
Source organism: Hyperoodon ampullatus (assembly GCF_949752795.1). NCBI lineage: Eukaryota > Metazoa > Chordata > Mammalia > Artiodactyla > Ziphiidae > Hyperoodon > Hyperoodon ampullatus. The sequence continues at coordinate 122,866 of NW_027640481.1, read as the reverse complement.
GATACTTCTTTGTAGTGCAGATTTGCATTGCCCGCTTGCTTGCTTGGCCAAAAAGGGCGTATGCGTTTTCTCCTGAATATATTCAGGAGAAAACGCATACGCCCTTTTTGGCCAAGTGCTTCATTGTCGAAGTTGTGCCCCTCTTCCTGTGCTTTAAAGGCGATTCCAACGTACCTCTTGAAATCTGTTTCCTGCTATTCTGCCTCGCTTTCAAGTCCGCCTCGTTGCCTTCCCTCAACAGATTTTTGGACGATAGTTGTCCTTTATACTCGGCCAGTTTGTGAATTGCTGTGCCCCTGAGCTCCATTTTTCAACTCGTTTTTGGTGAGCTGACCGCAAGTCCAAAATTTTGGTTCCGGATCTATACTGATTCCCGGTGGGTGGCTGAGACTTTGGTTAATTCTTCTTCCTGCCGGGAAATTACAGTGATATGTGCCCGTCCAAATGCCTAACAGCTACTCTCTCATTGGTTCTCCCTCTTCCCTTTCATCCTCTGCCAAATTGGCAACCTGTGCGAACCAGGAGGTTAAAGGGGCTGTCTCTCCAAGTTGGGAGGTTGATAATATAGCAGATGGAAAGTCAAACCGGAGCACCAGGAGAGGGACTATTCATTGAGTTTTAGAAACCTTTCGTATTCACAGTGTGTCCGTTCTCTAGGATTCCCGTACATTTTATATCTGTAGTAATATTCCCTTCAACCTGGAGAGTTGGGACCCATGGAAAATGTGCCATGCATTATTGCTTTAAAGGGTCTGCATTTGCTCACCCAATCTCACCAATCCTCTCAGTCCCAAGTGTCCAGCCTTATGCCACATCCAGCTGTCATTGTAGATAGGGTCATTTCAGGTTTCATCAGAGACCCTGAAGGAATTGTAAAGAATTTCCCAGTTTTTTTGTTTTATTTTTGAAATTCCTTTTTATAGTGGGTTTGAGCTGATTCTCGCTGCCATATTTATCCCAGTCTAGACACACTTGATTCCCTTATGGAGACATATCAATACATAGGTTTTAAGATTCTTACTAGTCAGATATATTCCTCTGCGGGAAATATGGGGTTTTGAGTCCCTTTCACTGAGGACGGTGTAGGTCTTGTCTATTCCATAGTTGGTTTTTGGAACGGTACCTGTGCTTATATCAAACTCTGGTTTTATGCATCACCCCACCTCTCCTTCCCCCTTAAGCAGGCATAAGAGTGTTTTCTAAATGTGAGACACTGTTCTCTTTCCTAACTCAGTTCAAGTGTAGCCATGTTTACAGGATCTTCATAAGTGATATCTTATGATAAGTTTCTTTTTCTCTGTGACTTATTTCACTTAGAATCATCGTACCTGAATCCACCCATTTTGCTGCTACTGGTCTTATGACATTGATTTCATGGCTGAGGGATATTCCATCGTACGTAAGTACCACAATTTTTTGAACCATTTTTATATTTCCTGGGATATTTAAGGTGTACCCAAGTTGAGGTCCTTGTAAGCAGTGCAGCCCTAAATTTTGGGGTGGCTGTGTCTTTTTGATTTTCAGTTTTCCCAAGGTATATTCCCTAGACTGGAAGTGCCCTTGGCTCTGTAGCTCTGTTCTTTACTTGTTTTAGGGAACACAATGCACTCCTCCAGAGAGGCAGTTGGCAATTTACATCCCGCCCATCAGCATAACAAGGCTCCCTGTTCTCCAGGGCCTGTCTTGCCTTTCTGGTTTTTACACATTTTGTGGATGTCCCTTTTGACTGGTGGGAAGTGATACTTCTTTGTAGTGCAGATTTGCATTGCCCGCTTGCTTGCTTGGCCAAAAAGGGCGTATGCGTTTTCTCCTGAATATATTCAGGAGAAAACGCATACGCCCTTTTTGGCCAAGTGCATCATTGTCGAAGTTGTGCCCCTCTTCCTGTGCTTTAAAGGCGATTCCAACGTACCTCTGGAAATCTGTTTCCTGCTATTCTGCCTCGCTTTCAAGTCCGCCTCGTTGCCTTCCCTCAACAGATTTTTGGACGATAGTTGTCCTTTATTACTCGGCCAGTTTGTGAATTGCTGTGCCCCTGAGCTCCATTTTTCAACTCGTTTTTGGTGAGCTGACCGCAAGTCCAAAATTTTGGTTCAGGATCTATACTGATTCCCGGTGGGTGGCTGAGACTTTGGTTAATTCTTCTTCCTGCCGGGAAATTACAGTGATATGTGCCCGTCCAAATGCCTAACAGCTACTCTCTCATTGGTTCTCCCTCTTCCCTTTCATCCTCTGCCAAATTGGCAACCTGTGCGAACCAGGAGGTTAAAGGGGCTGTCTCTCCAAGTTGGGAGGTTGATAATAAAGCAGATGGAAAGTCAAACCGGAGCACCAGGAGAGGGACTATTCGTTGAGTTTTAGAAACCTTTCGTATTCACAGTGTGTCCGTTCTCTAGGATTCCCGTACATGTTATATCTGTAGTAATATTCCCTTCAACCTGGAGAGTTGGGACCCATGGAATGTGTGCCATGCATTATTGCTTTAAAGGGTCTGCATTTGCTCACCCAATCTCACCAATCCTCTCAGTCCCAAGTGTCCAGCCTTATGCCACATCCAGCTGTCATTGTAGATAGGGTCATTTCAGGTTTCATCAGAGACCCTGAAGGAATTGTAAAGAATTTCCCAGTTTTTTTGTTTTATTTTTGAAATTCCTTTTTATAGTGGGTTTGAGCTGATTCTCGCTGCCATATTTATCCCAGTCTAGACACACTTGATTCCCTTACGGAGACATATCAATACATAGGTTTTAAGATTCTTACTAGTCAGATATATTCCTCTGCGGGAAATATGGGGTTTTGAGTCCCTTTCACTGAGGAAGGTGTAGGTCTTGTCTATTCCATAGTTGGTTTTTGGAACGGTACCTGTGCTTATATCAAACTCTGGTTTTATGCATCACCCCACCTCTCCTTCCCCCTTAAGCAGGCATAAGAGTGTTTTCTAAATGTGAGACACTGTTCTCTTTCCTAACTCAGTTCAAGTGTAGCCATGTTTACAGGATCTTCATAAGTGATATCTTATGATAAGTTTCTTTTTCCCTGTGACTTATTTCACTTAGAATCATCGTACCTGAATCCACCCATTTTGCTGCTACTGGTCTTATGACATTGATTTCATGGCTGAGGGATATTCCATCGTACGTAAGTACCACAATTTTTTGAACCATTTTTATATTTCCTGGGATATTTAAGGTGTACCCAAGTTGAGGTCCTTGTAAGCAGTGCAGCCCTAAATTTTGGGGTGGCTGTGTCTTTTTGATTTTCAGTTTTCCCAAGGTATATTCCCTAGACTGGAAGTGCCCTTGGCTCTGTAGCTCTGTTGTTTACTTGTTTTAGGGAACACAATGCACTCCTCCAGAGAGGCAGTTGGCAATTTACATCCGGCCCATCAGCATAACAAGGCTCCCTGTTCTCCAGGGCCTGTCTTGCCTTTCTGTTTTTTACACATTTTGTGGATGTCCCTTTTGACCGGTGGGAAGTGATACTTCTTTGTAGTGCAGATTTGCATTGCCCGCTTGCTTGTTTGGCCAAAAAGGGCGTATGCGTTTTCTCCTGAATATATTCAGGAGAAAACGCATACGCCCTTTTTGGCCAAGTGCTTCATTGTCGAAGTTGTGCCCCTCTTCCTGTGCTTTAAAGGAGATTCCAACGTACCTCTTGAAATCTGTTTCCTGCTATTCTGCCTCGCTTTCAAGTCCGCCTCGTTGCCTTCCCTCAACAGATTTTTGGACGATAGTTGTCCTTTATACTCGGCCAGTTTGTGAATTGCTGTGCCCCTGAGCTCCATTTTTCAACTCGTTTTTGGTGAGCTGACCGCAAGTCCAAAATTTTGGTTCCGGATCTATACTGATTCCCGGTGGGTGGCTGAGACTTTGGTTAATTCTTCTTCCTGCCGGGAAATTACAGTGATATGTGCCCGTCCAAATGCCTAACAGCTACTCTCTCATTGGTTCTCCCTCTTCCCTTTCATCCTCTGCCAAATTGGCAACCTGTGCGAACCAGGAGGTTAAAGGGGCTGTCTCTCCAAGTTGGGAGGTTGATAATATAGCAGATGGAAAGTCAAACCGGAGCACCAGGAGAGGGACTATTCATTGAGTTTTAGAAACTTTTCGTATTCACAGTGTGTCCGTTCTCTAGGATTCCCGTACATTTTATATCTGTAGTAATATTCCCTTCAACCTGGAGAGTTGGGACCCATGGAAAATGTGCCATGCATTATTGCTTTAAAGGGTCTGCATTTGCTCACCCAATCTCACCAATCCTCTCAGTCCCAAGTGTCCAGCCTTATGCCACATCCAGCTGTCATTGTAGATAGGGTCATTTCAGGTTTCATCAGAGACCCTGAAGGAATTGTAAAGAATTTCCCAGTTTTTTTGTTTTATTTTTGAAATTCCTTTTTATAGTGGGTTTGAGCTGATTCTCGCTGCCATATTTATCCCAGTCTAGACACACTTCATTCCCTTACGGAGACATATCAATACATAGGTTTTAAGATTCTTACTTTAGTAGTCAGATATATTCCTCTGCGGGAAATATGGGGTTTTGAGTCCCTTTCACTGAGGAAGGTGTAGGTCTTGTCTATTCCATAGTTGGTTTTTGGAACGGTACCTGTGCTTATATCAAACTCTGGTTTTATGCATCACCCCACCTCTCCTTCCCCCTTAAGCAGGCATAAGAGTGTTTTCTAAATGTGAGACACTGTTCTCTTTCCTAACTCAGTTCAAGTGTAGCCATGTTTACAGGATCTTCATAAGTGATATCTTATGATAAGTTTCTTTTTCTGTGTGACTTATTTCACTTAGAATCATCGTACCTGAATCCACCCATTTTGCTGCTACTGGTCTTATGACATTGGTTTCATGGCTGAGGGATATTCCATCGTACGTAAGTACCACAATTTTTTGAACCATTTTTATATTTCCTGGGATATTTAAGGTGTACCCAAGTTGAGGTCCTTGTAAGCAGTGCAGCCCTAAATTTTGGGGTGGCTGTGTCTTTTTGATTTTCAGTTTTCCCAAGGTATATTCCCTAGACTGGAAGTGCCCTTGGCTCTGTAGCTCTGTTGTTTACTTGCTTTAGGGAACACAATGCACTCCTCCAGAGAGGCAGTTGGCAATTTACATCCCGCCCATCAGCATAACAAGGCTCCCTGTTCTCCAGGGCCTGTCTTGCCTTTCTGGTTTTTACACATTTTGTGGATGTCCCTTTTGACCGGTGGGAAGTGATACTTCTTTGTAGTGCAGATTTGCATTGCCCGCTTGCTTGCTTGGCCAAAAAGGGCGTATGCGTTTTCTCCTGAATATATTCAGGAGAAAACGCATACGCCCTTTTTGGCCAAGTGCATCATTGTCGAAGTTGTGCCCCTCTTCCTGTGCTTTAAAGGCGATTCCAACGTACCTCTGGAAATCTGTTTCCTGCTATTCTGCCTCGCTTTCAAGTCCGCCTCGTTGCCTTCCCTCAACAGATTTTTGGACGATAGTTGTCCTTTATTACTCGGCCAGTTTGTGAATTGCTGTGCCCCTGAGCTCCATTTTTCAACTCGTTTTTGGTGAGCTGACCGCAAGTCCAAAATTTTGGTTCCGGATCTATACTGATTCCCGGTGGGTGGCTGAGACTTTGGTTAATTCTTCTTCCTGCCGGGAAATTACAGTGATATGTGCCCGTCCAAATGCCTAACAGCTACTCTCTCATTGGTTCTCCCTCTTCCCTTTCATCCTCTGCCAAATTGGCAACCTGTGCGAACCAGGAGGTTAAAGGGGCTCTCTCTCCAAGTTGGGAGGTTGATAATAAAGCAGATGGAAAGTCAAACCGGAGCACCAGGAGAGGGACTATTCGTTGAGTTTTAGAAACCTTTCGTATTCACAGTGTGTCCGTTCTCTAGGATTCCCGTACATGTTATATCTGTAGTAATATTCCCTTCAACCTGGAGAGTTGGGACCCATGGAATGTGTGCCATGCATTATTGCTTTAAAGGGTCTGCATTTGCTCACCCAATCTCACCAATCCTCTCAGTCCCAAGTGTCCAGCCTTATGCCACATCCAGCTGTCATTGTAGATAGGGTCATTTCAGGTTTCATCAGAGACCCTGAAGGAATTGTAAAGAATTTCCCAGTTTTTTTGTTTTATTTTTGAAATTCCTTTTTATAGTGGGTTTGAGCTGATTCTCGCTGCCATATTTATCCCAGTCTAGACACACTTGATTCCCTTATGGAGACATATCAATACATAGGTTTTAAGATTCTTACTAGTCAGATATATTCCTCTGCGGGAAATATGGGGTTTTGAGTCCCTTTCACTGAGGACGGTGTAGGTCTTGTCTATTCCATAGTTGGTTTTTGGAACGGTACCTGTGCTTATATCAAACTCTGGTTTTATGCATCACCCCACCTCTCCTTCCCCCTTAAGCAGGCATAAGAGTGTTTTCTAAATGTGAGACACTGTTCTCTTTCCTAACTCAGTTCAAGTGTAGCCATGTTTACAGGATCTTCATAAGTGATATCTTATGATAAGTTTCTTTTTCTCTGTGACTTATTTCACTTAGAATCATCGTACCTGAATCCACCCATTTTGCTGCTACTGGTCTTATGACATTGATTTCATGGCTGAGGGATATTCCATCGTACGTAAGTACCACAATTTTTTGAACCATTTTTATATTTCCTGGGATATTTAAGGTGTACCCAAGTTGAGGTCCTTGTAAGCAGTGCAGCCCTAAATTTTGGGGTGGCTGTGTCTTTTTGATTTTCAGTTTTCCCAAGGTATATTCCCTAGACTGGAAGTGCCCTTGGCTCTGTAGCTCTGTTCTTTACTTGTTTTAGGGAACACAATGCACTCCTCCAGAGAGGCAGTTGGCAATTTACATCCCGCCCATCAGCATAACAAGGCTCCCTGTTCTCCAGGGCCTGTCTTGCCTTTCTGGTTTTTACACATTTTGTGGATGTCCCTTTTGACTGGTGGGAAGTGATACTTCTTTGTAGTGCAGATTTGCATTGCCCGCTTGCTTGCTTGGCCAAAAAGGGCGTATGCGTTTTCTCCTGAATATATTCAGGAGAAAACGCATACGCCCTTTTTGGCCAAGTGCATCATTGTCGAAGTTGTGCCCCTCTTCCTGTGCTTTAAAGGCGATTCCAACGTACCTCTGGAAATCTGTTTCCTGCTATTCTGCCTCGCTTTCAAGTCCGCCTCGTTGCCTTCCCTCAACAGATTTTTGGACGATAGTTGTCCTTTATTACTCGGCCAGTTTGTGAATTGCTGTGCCCCTGAGCTCCATTTTTCAACTCGTTTTTGGTGAGCTGACCGCAAGTCCAAAATTTTGGTTCAGGATCTATACTGATTCCCGGTGGGTGGCTGAGACTTTGGTTAATTCTTCTTCCTGCCGGGAAATTACAGTGATATGTGCCCGTCCAAATGCCTAACAGCTACTCTCTCATTGGTTCTCCCTCTTCCCTTTCATCCTCTGCCAAATTGGCAACCTGTGCGAACCAGGAGGTTAAAGGGGCTGTCTCTCCAAGTTGGGAGGTTGATAATAAAGCAGATGGAAAGTCAAACCGGAGCACCAGGAGAGGGACTATTCGTTGAGTTTTAGAAACCTTTCGTATTCACAGTGTGTCCGTTCTCTAGGATTCCCGTACATGTTATATCTGTAGTAATATTCCCTTCAACCTGGAGAGTTGGGACCCATGGAATGTGTGCCATGCATTATTGCTTTAAAGGGTCTGCATTTGCTCACCCAATCTCACCAATCCTCTCAGTCCCAAGTGTCCAGCCTTATGCCACATCCAGCTGTCATTGTAGATAGGGTCATTTCAGGTTTCATCAGAGACCCTGAAGGAATTGTAAAGAATTTCCCAGTTTTTTTGTTTTATTTTTGAAATTCCTTTTTATAGTGGGTTTGAGCTGATTCTCGCTGCCATATTTATCCCAGTCTAGACACACTTGATTCCCTTACGGAGACATATCAATACATAGGTTTTAAGATTCTTACTAGTCAGATATATTCCTCTGCGGGAAATATGGGGTTTTGAGTCCCTTTCACTGAGGAAGGTGTAGGTCTTGTCTATTCCATAGTTGGTTTTTGGAACGGTACCTGTGCTTATATCAAACTCTGGTTTTATGCATCACCCCACCTCTCCTTCCCCCTTAAGCAGGCATAAGAGTGTTTTCTAAATGTGAGACACTGTTCTCTTTCCTAACTCAGTTCAAGTGTAGCCATGTTTACAGGATCTTCATAAGTGATATCTTATGATAAGTTTCTTTTTCCCTGTGACTTATTTCACTTAGAATCATCGTACCTGAATCCACCCATTTTGCTGCTACTGGTCTTATGACATTGATTTCATGGCTGAGGGATATTCCATCGTACGTAAGTACCACAATTTTTTGAACCATTTTTATATTTCCTGGGATATTTAAGGTGTACCCAAGTTGAGGTCCTTGTAAGCAGTGCAGCCCTAAATTTTGGGGTGGCTGTGTCTTTTTGATTTTCAGTTTTCCCAAGGTATATTCCCTAGACTGGAAGTGCCCTTGGCTCTGTAGCTCTGTTGTTTACTTGTTTTAGGGAACACAATGCACTCCTCCAGAGAGGCAGTTGGCAATTTACATCCGGCCCATCAGCATAACAAGGCTCCCTGTTCTCCAGGGCCTGTCTTGCCTTTCTGTTTTTTACACATTTTGTGGATGTCCCTTTTGACCGGTGGGAAGTGATACTTCTTTGTAGTGCAGATTTGCATTGCCCGCTTGCTTGTTTGGCCAAAAAGGGCGTATGCGTTTTCTCCTGAATATATTCAGGAGAAAACGCATACGCCCTTTTTGGCCAAGTGCTTCATTGTCGAAGTTGTGCCCCTCTTCCTGTGCTTTAAAGGAGATTCCAACGTACCTCTTGAAATCTGTTTCCTGCTATTCTGCCTCGCTTTCAAGTCCGCCTCGTTGCCTTCCCTCAACAGATTTTTGGACGATAGTTGTCCTTTATACTCGGCCAGTTTGTGAATTGCTGTGCCCCTGAGCTCCATTTTTCAACTCGTTTTTGGTGAGCTGACCGCAAGTCCAAAATTTTGGTTCCGGATCTATACTGATTCCCGGTGGGTGGCTGAGACTTTGGTTAATTCTTCTTCCTGCCGGGAAATTACAGTGATATGTGCCCGTCCAAATGCCTAACAGCTACTCTCTCATTGGTTCTCCCTCTTCCCTTTCATCCTCTGCCAAATTGGCAACCTGTGCGAACCAGGAGGTTAAAGGGGCTGTCTCTCCAAGTTGGGAGGTTGATAATATAGCAGATGGAAAGTCAAACCGGAGCACCAGGAGAGGGACTATTCATTGAGTTTTAGAAACCTTTCGTATTCACAGTGTGTCCGTTCTCTAGGATTCCCGTACATTTTATATCTGTAGTAATATTCCCTTCAACCTGGAGAGTTGGGACCCATGGAAAATGTGCCATGCATTATTGCTTTAAAGGGTCTGCATTTGCTCACCCAATCTCACCAATCCTCTCAGTCCCAAGTGTCCAGCCTTATGCCACATCCAGCTGTCATTGTAGATAGGGTCATTTCAGGTTTCATCAGAGACCCTGAAGGAATTGTAAAGAATTTCCCAGTTTTTTTGTTTTATTTTTGAAATTCCTTTTTATAGTGGGTTTGAGCTGATTCTCGCTGCCATATTTATCCCAGTCTAGACACACTTCATTCCCTTACGGAGACATATCAATACATAGGTTTTAAGATTCTTACTTTAGTAGTCAGATATATTCCTCTGCGGGAAATATGGGGTTTTGAGTCCCTTTCACTGAGGAAGGTGTAGGTCTTGTCTATTCCATAGTTGGTTTTTGGAACGGTACCTGTGCTTATATCAAACTCTGGTTTTATGCATCACCCCACCTCTCCTTCCCCCTTAAGCAGGCATAAGAGTGTTTTCTAAATGTGAGACACTGTTCTCTTTCCTAACTCAGTTCAAGTGTAGCCATGTTTACAGGATCTTCATAAGTGATATCTTATGATAAGTTTCTTTTTCTGTGTGACTTATTTCACTTAGAATCATCGTACCTGAATCCACCCATTTTGCTGCTACTGGTCTTATGACATTGGTTTCATGGCTGAGGGATATTCCATCGTACGTAAGTACCACAATTTTTTGAACCATTTTTATATTTCCTGGGATATTTAAGGTGTACCCAAGTTGAGGTCCTTGTAAGCAGTGCAGCCCTAAATTTTGGGGTGGCTGTGTCTTTTTGATTTTCAGTTTTCCCAAGGTATATTCCCTAGACTGGAAGTGCCCTTGGCTCTGTAGCTCTGTTGTTTACTTGTTTTAGGGAACACAATGCACTCCTCCAGAGAGGCAGTTGGCAATTTACATCCCGCCCATCAGCATAACAAGGCTCCCTGTTCTCCAGGGCCTGTCTTGCCTTTCTGGTTTTTACACATTTTGTGGATGTCCCTTTTGACCGGTGGGAAGTGATACTTCTTTGTAGTGCAGATTTGCATTGCCCGCTTGCTTGCTTGGCCAAAAAGGGCGTATGCGTTTTCTCCTGAATATATTCAGGAGAAAACGCATACGCCCTTTTTGGCCAAGTGCATCATTGTCGAAGTTGTGCCCCTCTTCCTGTGCTTTAAAGGCGATTCCAACGTACCTCTTGAAATCTGTTTCCTGCTATTCTGCCTCGCTTTCAAGTCCGCCTCGTTGCCTTCCCTCAACAGATTTTTGGACGATAGTTGTCCTTTATTACTCGGCCAGTTTGTGAATTGCTGTGCCCCTGAGCTCCATTTTTCAACTCGTTTTTGGTGAGCTGACCGCAAGTCCAAAATTTTGGTTCCGGATCTATACTGATTCCCGGTGGGTGGCTGAGACTTTGGTTAATTCTTCTTCCTGCCGGGAAATTACAGTGATATGTGCCCGTCCAAATGCCTAACAGCTACTCTCTCATTGGTTCTCCCTCTTCCCTTTCATCCTCTGCCAAATTGGCAACCTGTGCGAACCAGGAGGTTAAAGGGGCTCTCTCTCCAAGTTGGGAGGTTGATAATAAAGCAGATGGAAAGTCAAACCGGAGCACCAGGAGAGGGACTATTCGTTGAGTTTTAGAAACCTTTCGTATTCACAGTGTGTCCGTTCTCTAGGATTCCCGTACATGTTATATCTGTAGTAATATTCCCTTCAACCTGGAGAGTTGGGACCCATGGAATGTGTGCCATGCATTATTGCTTTAAAGGGTCTGCATTTGCTCACCCAATCTCACCAATCCTCTCAGTCCCAAGTGTCCAGCCTTATGCCACATCCAGCTGTCATTGTAGATAGGGTCATTTCAGGTTTCATCAGAGACCCTGAAGGAATTGTAAAGAATTTCCCAGTTTTTTTGTTTTATTTTTGAAATTCCTTTTTATAGTGGGTTTGAGCTGATTCTCGCTGCCATATTTATCCCAGTCTAGACACACTTGATTCCCTTATGGAGACATATCAATACATAGGTTTTAAGATTCTTACTAGTCAGATATATTCCTCTGCGGGAAATATGGGGTTTTGAGTCCCTTTCACTGAGGACGGTGTAGGTCTTGTCTATTCCATAGTTGGTTTTTGGAACGGTACCTGTGCTTATATCAAACTCTGGTTTTATGCATCACCCCACCTCTCCTTCCCCCTTAAGCAGGCATAAGAGTGTTTTCTAAATGTGAGACACTGTTCTCTTTCCTAACTCAGTTCAAGTGTAGCCATGTTTACAGGATCTTCATAAGTGATATCTTATGATAAGTTTCTTTTTCTGTGTGACTTATTTCACTTAGAATCATCGTACCTGAATCCACCCATTTTGCTGCTACTGGTCTTATGACATTGATTTCATGGCTGAGGGATATTCCATCGTACGTATGTACCACAATTTTTTGAACCATTTTTATATTTCCTGGGATATTTAAGGTGTACCCAAGTTGAGGTCCTTGTAAGCAGTGCAGCCCTAAATTTTGGGGTGGCTGTGTCTTTTTGATTTTCAGTTTTCCCAAGGTATATTCCCTAGACTGGAAGTGCCCTTGGCTCTGTAGCTCTGTTGTTTACTTGTTTTAGGGAACACAATGCACTCCTCCAGAGAGGCAGTTGGCAATTTACATCCCGCCCATCAGCATAACAAGGCTCCCTGTTCTCCAGGGCCTGTCTTGCCTTTCTGGTTTTTACACATTTTGTGGATGTCCCTTTTGACCGGTGGGAAGTGATACTTCTTTGTAGTGCAGATTTGCATTGCCCGCTTGCTTGCTTGGCCAAAAAGGGCGTATGCGTTTTCTCCTGAATATATTCAGGAGAAAACGCATACGCCCTTTTTGGCCAAGTGCATCATTGTCGAAGTTGTGCCCCTCTTCCTGTGCTTTAAAGGCGATTCCAACGTACCTCTGGAAATCTGTTTCCTGCTATTCTGCCTCGCTTTCAAGTCCGCCTCGTTGCCTTCCCTCAACAGATTTTTGGACGATAGTTGTCCTTTATTACTCGGCCAGTTTGTGAATTGCTGTGCCCCTGAGCTCCATTTTTCAACTCGTTTTTGGTGAGCTGACCGCAAGTCCAAAATTTTGGTTCAGGATCTATACTGATTCCCGGTGGGTGGCTGAGACTTTGGTTAATTCTTCTTCCTGCCGGGAAATTACAGTGATATGTGCCCGTCCAAATGCCTAACAGCTACTCTCTCATTGGTTCTCCCTCTTCCCTTTCATCCTCTGCCAAATTGGCAACCTGTGCGAACCAGGAGGTTAAAGGGGCTGTCTCTCCAAGTTGGGAGGTTGATAATAAAGCAGATGGAAAGTCAAACCGGAGCACCAGGAGAGGGACTATTCGTTGAGTTTTAGAAACCTTTCGTATTCACAGTGTGTCCGTTCTCTAGGATTCCCGTACATGTTATATCTGTAGTAATATTCCCTTCAACCTGGAGAGTTGGGACCCATGGAATGTGTGCCATGCATTATTGCTTTAAAGGGTCTGCATTTGCTCACCCAATCTCACCAATCCTCTCAGTCCCAAGTGTCCAGCCTTATGCCACATCCAGCTGTCATTGTAGATAGGGTCATTTCAGGTTTCATCAGAGACCCTGAAGGAATTGTAAAGAATTTCCCAGTTTTTTTGTTTTATTTTTGAAATTCCTTTTTATAGTGAGTTTGAGCTGATTCTCGCTGCCATATTTATCCCAGTCTAGACACACTTGATTCCCTTACGGAGACATATCAATACATAGGTTTTAAGATTCTTACTAGTCAGATATATTCCTCTGCGGGAAATATGGGGTTTTGAGTCCCTTTCACTGAGGAAGGTGTAGGTCTTGTCTATTCCATAGTTGGTTTTTGGAACGGTACCTGTGCTTATATCAAACTCTGGTTTTATGCATCACCCCACCTCTCCTTCCCCCTTAAGCAGGCATAAGAGTGTTTTCTAAATGTGAGACACTGTTCTCTTTCCTAACTCAGTTCAAGTGTAGCCATGTTTACAGGATCTTCATAAGTGATATCTTATGATAAGTTTCTTTTTCCCTGTGACTTATTTCACTTAGAATCATCGTACCTGAATCCACCCATTTTGCTGCTACTGGTCTTATGACATTGATTTCATGGCTGAGGGATATTCCATCGTACGTAAGTACCACAATTTTTTGAACCATTTTTATATTTCCTGGGATATTTAAGGTGTACCCAAGTTGAGGTCCTTGTAAGCAGTGCAGCCCTAAATTTTGGGGTGGCTGTGTCTTTTTGATTTTCAGTTTTCCCAAGGTATATTCCCTAGACTGGAAGTGCCCTTGGCTCTGTAGCTCTGTTGTTTACTTGTTTTAGGGAACACAATGCACTCCTCCAGAGAGGCAGTTGGCAATTTACATCCGGCCCATCAGCATAACAAGGCTCCCTGTTCTCCAGGGCCTGTCTTGCCTTTCTGGTTTTTACACATTTTGTGGATGTCCCTTTTGACCGGTGGGAAGTGATACTTCTTTGTAGTGCAGATTTGCATTGCCCGCTTGCTTGCTTGGCCAAAAAGGGCGTATGCGTTTTCTCCTGAATATATTCAGGAGAAAACGCATACGCCCTTTTTGGCCAAGTGCGTCATTGTCGAAGTTGTGCCCCTCTTCCTGTGCTTTAAAGGCGATTCCAACGTACCTCTTGAAATCTGTTTCCTGCTATTCTGCCTCGCTTTCAAGTCCGCCTCGTTGCCTTCCCTCAACAGATTTTTGGACGATAGTTGTCCTTTATTACTCGGCCAGTTTGTGAATTGCTGTGCCCCTGAGCTCCATTTTTCAACTCGTTTTTGGTGAGCTGACCGCAAGTCCAAAATTTTGGTTCAGGATCTATACTGATTCCCGGTGGGTGGCTGAGACTTTGGTTAATTCTTCTTCCTGCCGGGAAATTACAGTGATATGTGCCCGTCCAAATGCCTAACAGCTACTCTCTCATTGGTTCTCCCTCTTCCCTTTCATCCTCTGCCAAATTGGCAACCTGTGCGAACCAGGAGGTTAAAGGGGCTGTCTCTCCAAGTTGGGAGGTTGATAATAAAGCAGATGGAAAGTCAAACCGGAGCACCAGGAGAGGGACTATTCGTTGAGTTTTAGAAACCTTTCGTATTCACAGTGTGTCCGTTCTCTAGGATTCCCGTACATGTTATATCTGTAGTAATATTCCCTTCAACCTGGAGAGTTGGGACCCATGGAAAATGTGCCATGCATTATTGCTTTAAAGGGTCTGCATTTGCTCACCCAATCTCACCAATCCTCTCAGTCCCAAGTGTCCAGCCTTATGCCACATCCAGCTGTCATTGTAGATAGGGTCATTTCAGGTTTCATCAGAGACCCTGAAGGAATTGTAAAGAATTTCCCAGTTTTTTTGTTTTATTTTTGAAATTCCTTTTTATAGTGGGTTTGAGCTGATTCTCGCTGCCATATTTATCCCAGTCTAGACACACTTGATTCCCTTACAGAGACATATCAATACATAGGTTTTAAGATTCTTACTTTACTAGTCAGATATATTCCTCTGCGGGAAATATGGGGTTTTGAGTCCCTTTCACTGAGGAAGGTGTAGGTCTTGTCTATTCCATAGTTGGTTTTTGGAACGGTACCTGTGCTTATATCAAACTCTGGTTTTATGCATCACCCCACCTCTCCTTCCCCCTTAAGCAGGCATAAGAGTGTTTTCTAAATGTGAGACACTGTTCTCTTTCCTAACTCAGTTCAAGTGTAGCCATGTTTACAGGATCTTCATAAGTGATATCTTATGATAAGTTTCTTTTTCTGTGTGACTTATTTCACTTAGAATCATCGTACCTGAATCCACCCATTTTGCTGCTACTGGTCTTATGACATTGATTTCATGGCTGAGGGATATTCCATCGTACGTAAGTACCACAATTTTTTGAACCATTTTTATATTTCCTGGGATATTTAAGGTGTACCCAAGTTGAGGTCCTTGTAAGCAGTGCAGCCCTAAATTTTGGGGTGGCTGTGTCTTTTTGATTTTCCGTTTTCCCAAGGTATATTCCCTAGACTGGAAGTGCCCTTGGCTCTGTAGCTCTGTTGTTTACTTGTTTTAGGGAACACAATGCACTCCTCCAGAGAGGCAGTTGGCAATTTACATCCCGCCCATCAGCATAACAAGGCTCCCTGTTCTCCAGGGCCTGTCTTGCCTTTCTGGTTTTTACACATTTTGTGGATGTCCCTTTTGACCGGTGGGAAGTGATACTTCTTTGTAGTGCAGATTTGCATTGCCCGCTTGCTTGCTTGGCCAAAAAGGGCGTATGCGTTTTCTCCTGAATATATTCAGGAGAAAACGCATACGCCCTTTTTGGCCAAGTGCGTCATTGTCGAAGTTGTGCCCCTCTTCCTGTGCTTTAAAGGCGATTCCAACGTACCTCTTGAAATCTGTTTCCTGCTATTCTGCCTCGCTTTCAAGTCCGCCTCGTTGCCTTCCCTCAACAGATTTTTGGACGATAGTTGTCCTTTATTACTCGGCCAGTTTGTGAATTGCTGTGCCCCTGAGCTCCATTTTTCAACTCGTTTTTGGTGAGCTGACCGCAAGTCCAAAATTTTGGTTCAGGATCTATACTGATTCCCGGTGGGTGGCTGAGACTTTGGTTAATTCTTCTTCCTGCCGGGAAATTACAGTGATATGTGCCCGTCCAAATGCCTAACAGCTACTCTCTCATTGGTTCTCCCTCTTCCCTTTCATCCTCTGCCAAATTGGCAACCTGTGCGAACCAGGAGGTTAAAGGGGCTGTCTCTCCAAGTTGGGAGGTTGATAATAAAGCAGATGGAAAGTCAAACCGGAGCACCAGGAGAGGGACTATTCGTTGAGTTTTAGAAACCTTTCGTATTCACAGTGTGTCCGTTCTCTAGGATTCCCGTACATGTTATATCTGTAGTAATATTCCCTTCAACCTGGAGAGTTGGGACCCATGGAATGTGTGCCATGCATTATTGCTTTAAAGGGTCTGCATTTGCTCACCCAATCTCACCAATCCTCTCAGTCCCAAGTGTCCAGCCTTATGCCACATCCAGCTGTCATTGTAGATAGGGTCATTTCAGGTTTCATCAGAGACCCTGAAGGAATTGTAAAGAATTTCCCAGTTTTTTTGTTTTATTTTTGAAATTCCTTTTTATAGTGGGTTTGAGCTGATTCTCGCTGCCATATTTATCCCAGTCTAGACACACTTGATTCCCTTACGGAGACATATCAATACATAGGTTTTAAGATTCTTACTAGTCAGATATATTCCTCTGCGGGAAATATGGGGTTTTGAGTCCCTTTCACTGAGGAAGGTGTAGGTCTTGTCTATTCCATAGTTGGTTTTTGGAACGGTACCTGTGCTTATATCAAACTCTGGTTTTATGCATCACCCCACCTCTCCTTCCCCCTTAAGCAGGCATAAGAGTGTTTTCTAAATGTGAGACACTGTTCTCTTTCCTAACTCAGTTCAAATGTAGCCATGTTTACAGGATCTTCATAAGTGATATCTTATGATAAGTTTCTTTTTCTGTGTGACTTATTTCACTTAGAATCATCGTACCTTAATCCACCCATTTTGCTGCTACTGGTCTTATGACATTGATTTCATGGCTGAGGGATATTCCATCGTACGTAAGTACCACAATTTTTTGAACCATTTTTATATTTCCTGGGATATTTAAGGTGTACCCAAGTTGAGGTCCTTGTAAGCAGTGCAGCCCTAAATTTTGGGGTGGCTGTGTCTTTTTGATTTTCAGTTTTCCCAAGGTATATTCCCTAGACTGGAAGTGCCCTTGGCTCTGTAGCTCTGTTGTTTACTTGTTTTAGGGAACACAATGCACTCCTCCAGAGAGGCAGTTGGCAATTTACATCGCGCCCATCAGCATAACAAGGCTCCCTGTTCTCTAGGGCCTGTCTTGCCTTTCTGGTTTTTACACATTTTGTGGATGTCCCTTTTGACCGGTGGGAAGTGATACTTCTTTGTAGTGCAGATTTGCATTGCCCGCTTGCTTGCTTGGCCAAAAAGGGTGTATGCGTTTTCTCCTGAATATATTCAGGAGAAAACGCATACGCCCTTTTTGGCCAAGTGCATCATTGTCGAAGTTGTGCCCCTCTTCCTGTGCTTTAAAGGCGATTCCAACGTACCTCTTGAAATCTGTTTCCTGCTATTCTGCCTCGCTTTCAAGTCCGCCTCGTTGCCTTCCCTCAACAGATTTTTGGACGATAGTTGTCCTTTATTACTCGGCCAGTTTGTGAATTGCTGTGCCCCTGAGCTCCATTTTTCAACTCGTTTTTGGTGAGCTGACCGCAAGTCCAAAATTTTGGTTCCGGATCTATACTGATTCCCGGTGGGTGGCTGAGACTTTGGTTAATTCTTCTTCCTGCCGGGAAATTACAGTGATATGTGCCTGTCCAAATGCCTAACAGCTACTCTCTCATTGGTTCTCCCTCTTCCCTTTCATCCTCTGCCAAATTGGCAACCTGTGCGAACCAGGAGGTTAAAGGGGCTGTCTCTCCAAGTTGGGAGGTTGATAATAAAGCAGATGGAAAGTCAAACCGGAGCACCAGGAGAGGGACTATTCGTTGAGTTTTAGAAACCTTTCGTATTCACAGTGTGTCCGTTCTCTAGGATTCCCGTACATGTTATATCTGTAGTAATATTCCCTTCAACCTGGAGAGTTGGGACCCATGGAATGTGTGCCATGCATTATTGCTTTAAAGGGTCTGCATTTGCTCACCCAATCTCACCAATCCTCTCAGTCCCAAGTGTCCAGCCTTATGCCACATCCAGCTGTCATTGTAGATAGGGTCATTTCAGGTTTCATCAGAGACCCTGAAGGAATTGTAAAGAATTTCCCAGTTTTTTTGTTTTATTTTTGAAATTCCTTTTTATAGTGGGTTTGAGCTGATTCTCGCTGCCATATTTATCCCAGTCTAGACACACTTGATTCCCTTACGGAGACATATCAATACATAGGTTTTAAGATTCTTACTAGTCAGATATATTCCTCTGCGGGAAATATGGGGTTTTGAGTCCCTTTCACTGAGGAAGGTGTAGGTCTTGTCTATTCCATAGTTTGTTTTTGGAACGGTACCTGTGCTTATATCAAACTCTGGTTTTATGCATCACCCCACCTCTCCTTCCCCCTTAAGCAGGCATAAGAGTGTTTTCTAAATGTGAGACACTGTTCTCTTTCCTAACTCAGTTCAAATGTAGCCATGTTTACAGGATCTTCATAAGTGATATCTTATGATAAGTTTCTTTTTCTGTGTGACTTATTTCACTTAGAATCATCGTACCTGAATCCACCCATTTTGCTGCTACTGGTCTTATGACATTGATTTCATGGCTGAGGGATATTCCATCGTACGTAAGTACCACAATTTTTTGAACCATTTTTATATTTCCTGGGATATTTAAGGTGTACCCAAGTTGAGGTCCTTGTAAGCAGTGCAGCCCTAAATTTTGGGGTGGCTGTGTCTTTTTGATTTTCAGTTTTCCCAAGGTATATTCCCTAGACTGGAAGTGCCCTTGGCTCTGTAGCTCTGTTGTTTACTTGTTTTAGGGAACACAATGCACTCCTCCAGAGAGGCAGTTGGCAATTTACATCCCGCCCATCAGCATAACAAGGCTCCCTGTTCTCTAGGGCCTGTCTTGCCTTTCTGGTTTTTACACATTTTGTGGATGTCCCTTTTGACCGGTGGGAAGTGATACTTCTTTGTAGTGCAGAATTGCATTGCCCGCTTGCTTGCTTGGCCAAAAAGGGCGTATGCGTTTTCTCCTGAATATATTCAGGAGAAAACGCATACGCCCTTTTTGGCCAAGTGCATCATTGTCGAAGTTGTGCCCCTCTTCCTGTGCTTTAAAGGCGATTCCAACGTACCTCTTGAAATCTGTTTCCTGCTATTCTGCCTCGCTTTCAAGTCCACCTCGTTGCCTTCCCTCAACAGATTTTTGGACGATAGTTGTCCTTTATTACTCGGCCAGTTTGTGAATTGCTGTGCCCCTGAGCTCCATTTTTCAACTCGTTTTTGGTGAGCTGACCGCAAGTCCAAAATTTTGGTTCAGGATCTATACTGATTCCCGGTGGGTGGCTGAGACTTTGGTTAATTCTTCTTCCTGCCGGGAAATTACAGTGATATGTGCCCGTCCAAATGCCTAACAGCTACTCTCTCATTGGTTCTCCCTCTTCCCTTTCATCCTCTGCCAAATTGGCAACCTGTGCGAACCAGGAGGTTAAAGGGGCTGTCTCTCCAAGTTGGGAGGTTGATAATAAAGCAGATGGAAAGTCAAACCGGAGCACCAGGAGAGGGACTATTCATTGAGTTTTAGAAACCTTTCGTATTCACAGTGTGTCCGTTCTCTAGGATTCCCGTACATGTTATATCTGTAGTAATATTCCCTTCAACCTGGAGAGTTGGGACCCATGGAATGTGTGCCATGCATTATTGCTTTAAAGGGTCTGCATTTGCTCACCCAATCTCACCAATCCTCTCAGTCCCAAGTGTCCAGCCTTATGCCACATCCAGCTGTCATTGTAGATAGGGTCATTTCAGGTTTCATAAGAGACCCTGAAGGAATTGTAAAGAATTTCCCAGTTTTTTTTGTTTTGTTTTTGAAATTCCTTTTTATAGTGGGTTTGAGCTGATTCTCGCTGCCATGTTTGTGCCAGTCTAGACACACTTGATTCCCTTACGGAGACATATCAATACATAGGTTTTAAGATTCTTACTAGTCAGATATATTCTTCTCCTGGAAATATGGGGTTTTGAGTCCCTTTCACTGAGGAAGGTGTAGGTCTTGTCTATTCCATACTTGGTTTTTGGAACGGTACCTGTGCTTATATCAAACTCTGGTTTTATGCATCACCCCACCTCTCCTTCCCCCTTAAGCAGGCATAAGAGTGTTTTCTAAATGTGAGACACTGTTCTCTTTCCTAACTCAGTTCAAGTGTAGCCATGTTTACAGGATCTTCATAAGTGATAACTTATGATAAGTTTCTTTTTCTGTGTGACTTATTTCACTTAAAATCATGGTACCTGAATCCACCCATTTTGCTGCTACTGGTCTTATGACATTGATTTCATGGCTGAGGGATATTCCATCGTACGTAAGTACCACAATTTTTTGAACCAATTTTATATTTCCTGGGATATTTAAGGTGTACCCAAGTTGAGGTCCTTGTAAGCAGTGCAACCCTAAATTTTGGGGTGGCTCTGTCTTATTGATTTTCAGTTTTTCCAAGGTATATTCCCTAGACTGGAAGTGCCCTTGGCTCTGTAGCTCTGTTGTTTACTTGTTTTAGGGAACACAATGCACTCCTCCAGAGAGGCAGTTGGCAATTTACATCCCGCCCATCAGCATAACAAGGCTCCCTGTTCTCCAGGGCCTGTCTTGCCTTTCTGGTTTTTACACATTTTGTGGATGTCCCTTTTGACCGGTGGGAAGTGATACTTCTTTGTAGTGCAGAATTGCATTGCCCGCTTGCTTGCTTGGCCAAAAAGGGCGTATGCGTTTTCTCCTGAATATATTCAGGAGAAAACGCATACGCCCTTTTTGGCCAAGTGCATCATTGTCGAAGTTGTGCCCCTCTTCCTGTGCTTTAAAGGCGATTCCAACGTACTTCTTGAAATCTGTTTCCTGCTATTCTGCCTCGCTTTCAAGTCCGCCTCGTTGCCTTCCCTCAACAGATTTTTGGACGATAGTTGTCCTTTATTACTCGGCCAGTTTGTGAATGGCTGTGCCCCTGAGCTCCATTTTTCAACTCGTTTTTGGTGAGCTGACCGCAAGTCCAAAATTTTGGTTCAGGATCTATACTGATTCCCGGTGGGTGGCTGAGACTTTGGTTAATTCTTCTTCCTGCCGGGAAATTACAGTGATATGTGCCCGTCCAAATGCCTAACAGCTACTCTCTCATTGGTTCTCTCTCTTCCCTTTCATCCTCTGCCAAATTGGCAACCTGTGCGAACCAGGAGGTTAAAGGGGCTGTCTCTCCAAGTTGGGAGGTTGATAATAAAGCAGATGGAAAGTCAAACCGGAGCACCAGGAGAGGGACTATTCGTTGAGTTTTAGAAACCTTTCGTATTCACAGTGTGTCCGTTCTCTAGGATTCCCGTACATGTTATATCTGTAGTAATATACCCTTCAACCTGGAGAGTTGGGACCCATGGAATGTGTGCCATGCATTATTGCTTTAAAGGGTCTGCATTTGCTCACCCAATCTCACCAATCCTCTCAGTCCCAAGTGTCCAGCCTTATGCCACATCCAGCTGTCATTGTAGATAGGGTCATTTCAGGTTTCATCAGAGACCCTGAAGGAATTGTAAAGAATTTCCCAGTTTTTTTGTTTTATTTTTGAAATTCCTTGTTATAGTGCGTTTGAGCTGATTCTCGCTGCCATATTTATCCCAGTCTAGACACACTTGATTCCCTTACGGAGACATATCAATACATAGGTTTTAAGATTCTTACTAGTCAGATATATTCCTCTGCGGGAAATATGGTGTTTTGAGTCCCTTTCACTGAGGAAGGTGTAGGTCTTGTCTATTCCATAGTTGGTTTTTGGAACGGTACCTGTGCTTATATCAAACTCTGGTTTTATGCATCACCCCACCTCTCCTTCCCCCTTAAGCAGGCATAAGAGTGTTTTCCAAATGAGAGACACTGTTCTCTTTCCTAACTCAGTTCAAGTGTAGCCATGTTTACAGGATCTTCATAAGTGATATCTTATGATAAGTTTCTTTTTCTGTGTGACTTATTTCACTTAGAATCATCGTACCTGAATCCACCCATTTTGCTGCTACTGGTCTTATGACATTGATTTCATGGCTGAGGGATATTCCATCGTACGTAAGTACCACAATTTTTTGAACCATTTTTATATTTCCTGGGATATTTAAGGTGTACCCAAGTTGAGGTCCTTGTAAGCAGTGCAGCCCTAAATTTTGGGGTGGCTGTGTCTTTTTGATTTTCAGTTTTCCCAAGGTATATTCCCTAGACTGGAAGTGCCCTTGGCTCTGTAGCTCTGTTGTTTACTTGTTTTAGGGAACAC
Organism: Hyperoodon ampullatus; assembly: GCF_949752795.1. Classification (NCBI taxonomy): domain Eukaryota; kingdom Metazoa; phylum Chordata; class Mammalia; order Artiodactyla; family Ziphiidae; genus Hyperoodon; species Hyperoodon ampullatus. The sequence continues at coordinate 100,383 of NW_027640481.1, read as the reverse complement.
AATGCACTCCTCCAGAGAGGCAGTTGGCAATTTACATCCCGCCCATCAGCATAACAAGGCTCCCTGTTCTCCAGGGCCTGTCTTGCCTTTCTGGTTTTTACACATTTTGTGGATGTCCCTTTTGACCGGTGGGAAGTGATACTTCTTTGTAGTGCAGATTTGCATTGCCCACTTGCTTGCTTGGCCAAAAAGGGCGTATGCGTTTTCTCCTGAATATATTCAGGAGAAAACGCATACGCCCTTTTTGGCCAAGTGCATCATTGTCGAAGTTGTGCCCCTCTTCCTGTGCTTTAAAGGCGATTCCAACGTACCTCTTGAAATCTGTTTCCTGCTATTCTGCCACGCTTTCAAGTCCGCCTCGTTGCCTTCCCTCAACATATTTTTGGACGATAGTTGTCCTTTATTACTCGGCCAGTTTGTGAATTGCTGTGCCCCTGAGCTCCATTTTTCAACTCGTTTTTGGTGAGCTGACCGCAAGTCCAAAATTTTGGTTCAGGATCTATACTGATTCCCGGTGGGTGGCTGAGACTTTGGTTAATTCTTCTTCCTGCCGGGAAATTACAGTGATATGTGCCCGTCCAAATGCCTAACAGCTACTCTCTCATTGGTTCTCCCTCTTCCCTTTCATCCTCTGCCAAATTGGCAACCTGTGCGAACCAGGAGGTTAAATGGGCTGTCTCTCCAAGTTGGGAGGTTGATAATAAAGCAGATGGAAAGTCAAACCGGAGCACCAGGAGAGGGACTATTCGTTGAGTTTTAGAAACCTTTCGTATTCACAGTGTGTCCGTTCTCTAGGATTCCCGTACATGTTATATCTGTAGTAATATTCCCTTCAACCTGGAGAGTTGGGACCCATGGAATGTGTGCCATGCATTATTGCTTTAAAGGGTCTGCATTTGCTCACCCAATCTCACCAATCCTCTCAGTCCCAAGTGTCCAGCCTTATGCCACATCCAGCTGTCATTGTAGATAGGGTCATTTCAGGTTTCATCAGAGACCCTGAAGGAATTGTAAAGAATTTCCCAGTTTTTTTGTTTTATTTTTGAAATTCCTTTTTATAGTGGGTTTGAGCTGATTCTCGCTGCCATATTTATCCCAGTCTAGACACACTTGATTCCCTTACGGAGACATATCAATACATAGGTTTTAAGATTCTTACTTTACTAGTCAGATATATTCCTCTGCGGGAAATATGGGGTTTTGAGTCCCTTTCACTGAGGAAGGTGTAGGTCTTGTCTATTCCATAGTTGGTTTTTGGAACGGTACCTGTGCTTATATCAAACTCTGGTTTTATGCATCACCCCACCTCTCCTTCCCCCTTAAGCAGGCATAAGAGTGTTTTCTAAATGTGAGACACTGTTCTCTTTCCTAACTCAATTCAAGTGTAGCCATGTTTACAGGATCTTCATAAGTGATATCTTATGATAAGTTTCTTTTTCTGTGTGACTTATTTCACTTAGAATCATCGTACCTGAATCCACCCATTTTGCTGCTACTGGTCTTATGACATTGATTTCATGGCTGAGGGATATTCCATCGTACGTAAGTACCACAATTTTTTGAACCATTTTTATATTTCCTGGGATATTTAAGGTGTACCCAAGTTGAGGTCCTTGTAAGCAGTGCAGCCCTAAATTTTGGGGTGGCTGTGTCTTTTTGATTTTCAGTTTTCCCAAGGTATATTCCCTAGACTGGAAGTGCCCTTGGCTCTGTAGCTCTGTTGTTTACTTGTTTTAGGGAACACAATGCACTCCTCCAGAGAGGCAGTTGGCAATTTACATCCCGCCCATCAGCATAACAAGGCTCCCTGTTCTCCAGGGCCTGTCTTGCCTTTCTGGTTTTTACACATTTTGTGGATGTCCCTTTTGACCGGTGGGAAGTGATACTTCTCTGTAGTGCAGATTTGCATTGCCCGCTTGCTTGCTTGGCCAAAAAGGGCCTATGCGTTTTCTCCTGAATATATTCAGGAGAAAACGCATACGCCCTTTTTGGCCAAGTGCATCATTGTCGAAGTTGTGCCCCTCTTCCTGTGCTTTAAAGGCGATTCCAACGTACCTCTTGAAATCTGTTTCCTGCTATTCTGCCTCGCTTTCAAGTCCGCCTTGTTGCCTTCCCTCAACAGATTTTTGGACGATAGTTGTCCTTTATTACTCGGCCAGTTTGTGAATTGCTGTGCCCCTGAGCTCCATTTTTCAACTCGTTTTTGGTGAGCTGACCGCAAGTCCAAAATTTTGGTTCAGGATCTATACTGATTCCCGGTGGGTGGCTGAGACTTTGGTTAATTCTTCTTCCTGCCGGGAAATTACAGTGATATGTGCCCGTCCAAATGCCTAACAGCTACTCTCTCATTGGTTCTCCCTCTTCCCTTTCATCCTCTGCCAAATTGGCAACCTGTGCGAACCAGGAGGTTAAAGGGGCTGTCTCTCCAAGTTGGGAGGTTGATAATAAAGCAGATGGAAAGTCAAACCGGAGCACCAGGAGAGGGACTATTCGTTGAGTTTTAGAAACCTTTCGTATTCACAGTGTGTCCGTTCTCTAGGATTCCCGTACATGTTATATCTGTAGTAATATTCCCTTCAACCTGGAGAGTTGGGACCCATGGAATGTGTGCCATGCATTATTGCTTTAAAGGGTCTGCATTTGCTCACCCAATCTCACCAATCCTCTCAGTCCCAAGTGTCCAGCCTTATGCCACATCCAGCTGTCATTGTAGATAGGGTCATTTCAGGTTTCATCAGAGACCCTGAAGGAATTGTAAAGAATTTCCCAGTTTTTTTGTTTTATTTTTGAAATTCCTTTTTATAGTGGGTTTGAGCTGATTCTCGCTGCCATATTTATCCCAGTCTAGACACACTTGATTCCCTTACGGAGACATATCAATACATAGGTTTTAAGATTCTTACTAGTCAGATATATTCCTCTGCGGGAAATATGGGGTTTTGAGTCCCTTTCACTGAGGAAGGTGTAGGTCTTGTCTATTCCATAGTTGGTTTTTGGAACGGTACCTGTGCTTATATCAAACTCTGGTTTTATGCATCACCCCACCTCTCCTTCTCCCTTAAGCAGGCATAAGAGTGTTTTCTAAATGAGAGACACTGTTCTCTTTCCTAACTCAGTTCAAGTGTAGCCATGTTTACAGGATCTTCATAAGTGATATCTTATGATAAGTTTCTTTTTCTGTGTGACTTATTTCACTTAGAATCATCGTACCTGAATCCACCCATTTTGCTGCTACTGGTCTTATGACATTGATTTCATGGCTGAGGGATATTCCATCGTACATAAGTACCACAATTTTTTGAACCATTTTTATATTTCCTGGGATATTTAAGGTGTACCCAAGTTGAGGTCCTTGTAAGCAGTGCAGCCCTAAATTTTGGGGTGGCTGTGTCTTTTTGATTTTCAGTTTTCCCAAGGTATATTCCCTAGACTGGAAGTGCCCTTGGCTCTGTAGCTCTGTTGTTTACTTGTTTTAGGGAACACAATGCACTCCTCCAGAGAGGCAGTTGGCAATTTACATCCCACCCATCAGCATAACAAGGCTCCCTGTTTTCCAGGGCCTGTCTTGCCTTTCTGGTTTTTACACATTTTGTGGATGTCCCTTTTGACTGGTGGGAAGTGATACTTCTTTGTAGTGCAGATTTGCATTGCCCACTTGCTTGCTTGGCCAAAAAGGGCGTATGCGTTTTCTCCTGAATATATTCAGGAGAAAACGCATACGCCCTTTTTGGCCAAGTGCATCATTGTCGAAGTTGTGCCCCTCTTCCTGTGCTTTAAAGGCGATTCCAACGTACCTCTTGAAATCTGTTTCCTGCTATTCTGCCACGCTTTCAAGTCCGCCTCGTTGCCTTCCCTCAACAGATTTTTGGACGATAGTTGTCCTTTATTACTCGGCCAGTTTGTGAATTGCTGTGCCCCTGAGCTCCATTTTCAACTCGTTTTTGGTGAGCTGACCGCAAGTCCAAAATTTTGGTTCAGGATCTATACTGATTCCCGGTGGGTGGCTGAGACTTTGGTTAATTCTTCTTCCTGCCGGGAAATTACAGTGATATGTGCCCGTCCAAATGCCTAACAGCTACTCTCTCATTGGTTCTCCCTCTTCCCTTTCATCCTCTGCCAAATTGGCAACCTGTGCGAACCAGGAGGTTAAATGGGCTGTCTCTCCAAGTTGGGAGGTTGATAATAAAGCAGATGGAAAGTCAAACCGGAGCACCAGGAGAGGGACTATTCGTTGAGTTTTAGAAACCTTTCGTATTCACAGTGTGTCCGTTCTCTAGGATTCCCGTACATGTTATATCTGTAGTAATATTCCCTTCAACCTGGAGAGTTGGGACCCATGGAATGTGTGCCATGCATTATTGCTTTAAAGGGTCTGCATTTGCTCACCCAATCTCACCAATCCTCTCAGTCCCAAGTGTCCAGCCTTATGCCACATCCAGCTGTCATTGTAGATAGGGTCATTTCAGATTTCATGAGAGACCCTGAAGGAATTGTAAAGAATTTCCCAGTTTTTTTGTTTTATTTTTGAAATTCCTTTTTATAGTGGGTTTGAGCTGATTCTCACTGCCATATTTATCCCAGTCTAGACACACTTGATTCCCTTACGGAGACATATCAATACATAGGTTTTAAGATTCTTACTTTACTAGTCAGATATATTCCTCTGCGGGAAATATGGGGTTTTGAGTCCCTTTCACTGAGGAAGGTGTAGGTCTTGTCTATTTCATAGTTGGTTTTTGGAACGGTACCTGTGCTTATATCAAACTCTGGTTTTATGCATCACCCCACCTCTCCTTCCCCCTTAAGCAGGCATAAGAGTGTTTTCTAAATGTGAGACACTGTTCTCTTTCCTAACTCAGTTCAAGTGTAGCCATGTTTACAGGATCTTCATAAGTGATAACATATGATAAGTTTCTTTTTCTCTGTGACTTATTTCACTTAGAATCATCGTACCTGAATCCACCCATTTTGCTGCTACTGGTCTTATGACATTGATTTCATGGCTGAGGGATATTCCATCGTACGTATGTACCACAATTTTTTGAACCAATTTTATATTTCCTGGGATATTTAAGGTGTACCCAAGTTGAGGTCCTTGTAAGCAGTGCAGCCCTAAATTTTGGGGTGGCTCTGTCTTATTGATTTTCAGTTTTTCCCAGGTATATTCCCTAGACTGGAAGTGCCCTTGGCTCTGTAGCTCTGTTGTTTACTTGTTTTAGGGAACACAATGCACTCCTCCAGAGAGGCAGTTGGCAATTTACATCCCGCCATCAGCATAACAAGGCTCCCTGTTCTCTAGGGCCTGTCTTGCCTTTCTGGTTTTTACACATTTTGTGGATGTCCCTTTTGACCGGTGGGAAGTGATACTTCTTTGTAGTGCAGATTTGCATTGCCCGCTTGCTTGCTTGGCCAAAAAGGGCGTATGCGTTTTCTCCTGAATATATTCAGGAGAAAACGCATATGCCCTTTTGGGCCAAGTTCATCATTGTCGAAGTTGTGCCCCTCTTCCTGTGCTTTAAAGGCGATTCCAACGTACCTCTTGAAATCTGTTTCCTGCTATTCTGCCTCGCTTTCAAGTCCGCCTCGTTGCCTTCCCTCAACAGATTTTTGGACGATAGTTGGCCTTTATTAATCGGCCAGTTTGTGAATTGCTGTGCCCCTGAGCTCCATTTTTCAACTCGTTTTTGGTGAGCTGACCGCAAGTCCAAAATTTTGGTTCCGGATCTATACTGATTCCCGGTGGGTGGCTGAGACTTTGGTTAATTCTTCTTCCTGCCGGGAAATTACAGTGATATGTGCCCGTCCAAATGCCTAACAGCTACTCTCTCGTTGGTTCTCCCTCTTCCCTTTCATCCTCTGCCAATTTGGCAACCTGTGCGAACCAGGAGGTTAAAGGGGCTGTCTCTCCAAGTTGGGAGGTTGATAATAAAGCAGATGGAAAGTCAAACCGGAGCACCAGGAGAGGGACTATTCGTTGAGTTTTAGAAACCTTTCGTATTCACAGTGTGTCCGTTCTCTAGGATTCCCGTACATGTTATATCTGTAATAATATTCCCTTCAACCTGGAGAGTTGGGACCCATGGAATGTGTGCCATGCATTATTGCTTTAAAGGGTCTGCATTTGCTCACCCAATCTCACCAATCCTCTCAGTCCCAAGTGTCCAGCCTTATGCCACATCCAGCTGTCATTGTAGATAGGGTCATTTCAGGTTTCATCAGAGACCCTGAAGGAATTGTAAAGAATTTCCCAGTTTTTTTGTTTTATTTTTGAAATTCCTTTTTATAGTGGGTTTGAGCTGATTCTCGCTGCCATATTTATCCCAGTCTAGACACACTTGATTCCCTTACGGAGACATATCAATACATAGGTTTTAAGATTCTTACTAGTCAGATATATTCCTCTGCGGGAAATATGGGGTTTTGAGTCCCTTTCACTGAGGAAGGTGTAGGTCTTGTCTATTCCATAGTTGGTTTTTGGAACGGTACCTGTGCTTATATCAAACTCTGGTTTTATGCATCACCCCACCTCTCCTTCCCCCTTAAGCAGGCATAAGAGTGTTTTCTAAATGTGAGACACTGTTCTCTTTCCTAACTCAGGTCAAGTGTAGCCATGTTTACAGGATCTTCATAAGTGATAACTTATGATAAGTTTCTTTTTCTCTGTGACTTATTTCACTTAGAATCATCGTACCTGAATCCACCCATTTTGCTCCTACTGGTCTTATGACATTGATTTCATGGCTGAGGGATATTCCATCGTACGTAAGTACCACAATTTTTTGAACCATTTTTATATTTCCTGGGATATTTAAGGTGTACCCAAGTTGAGGTCCTTGTAAGCAGTGCAGCCCAAAATTTTGGGGTGGCTGTGTCTTATTGATTTTCAGTTTTTCCCAGGTATATTCCCTAGACTGGAAGTGCCCTTGGCTCTGTAGCTCTGTTGTTTACTTGTTTTAGGGAACACAATGCACTCCTCCAGAGAGGCAGTTGGCAATTTACATCCCGTCCATCAGCATAACAAGGCTCCCTGTTCTCCAGGACCAGTCTTGCCTTTCTGGTTTTTACACATTTTGTGGATGTCCCTTTTGACCGGTGGGAAGTGATACTTCTTTGTAGTGCAGATTTGCATTGCCCGCTTGCTTGCTTGGCCAAAAAGGGTGTATGCATTTTCTCCTCAATATATTCAGGAGAAAACGCATACGCCCTTTTTGGCCAAGTGCATCATTGTCGAAGTTGTGCCCCTCTTCCTGTGCTTTAAAGGCGATTCCAACGTACCTCTTGAAATCTGTTTCCTGCTATTCTGCCTCGCTTTCAAGTCCGCCTCGTTGCCTTCCCTCAACAGATTTTTGGACGATAGTTGTCCTTTATTACTTGGCCAGTTTGTGAATTGCTGTGCCCCTGAGCTCCATTTTTCAACTCGTTTTTGCTGAGCTGACCGCAAGTTCAAAATTTTGGTTCAGGATCTATACTGATTCTCGGTGGGTGGCTGAGACTTTGGTTAATTCTTCTTCCTGCCGGCAAATTACAGTGATATGTGCCCGTCCAAATGCCTAACAGCTACTCTCTCATTGGTTCTCCCTCTTCCCTTTCATCCTCTGCCAAATTGGCAACCTGTGCGAACCAGGAGGTTAAAGGGGCTGTCTCTCCAAGTTGGGAGGTTGATAATAAAGCAGATGGAAAGTCAAACCGGAGCACCAGGAGAGGGACTATTCGTTGAGTTTTAGAAACCTTTCGTATTCACAGTGTGTCCGTTCTCTAGGATTCCCGTACATGTTATATCTGTAGTAATATTCCCTTCAACCTGGAGAGTTGGGACCCATGGAATGTGTGCCATGCATTATTGCTTTAAACGGTCTGCATTTGCTCACCCAGTCTCACCAATCCTCTCAGTCCCAAGTGTCCAGCCTTATGCCACATCCAGCTGTCATTGTAGATAGGGTCATTTCAGGTTTCATCAGAGACCCTGAAGGAATTGTAAAGAATTTCCCAGTTTTTTTGTTTTATTTTTGAAATTCCTTTTTATAGTGGGTTTGAGCTGATTCTCGCTGCCATGTTTATGCCAGTCTAGACACACTTGGTTCCCTTACGGAGACATATCAATACATAGGTTTTAAGATTCTTACTAGTCAGATATACTCCTTTGCGGGAAATATGGTGTTTTGAGTCCCTTTCACTGAGGAAGGTGTAGGTCTTGCCTATTCCATAGTTGGTTTTTGGAACGGTACCTCTGCTTATATCAAACTCTGGTTTTATGCATCACCCCACCTCTCCTTCCCCCTTAAGCAGGCATAAGAGTGTTTTCTAAATGTGAGACACTGTTCTCTTTCCTAACTCAGTTCAAGTGTAGCCATGTTTACAGGATCTTCATAAGTGATATCTTATGATAAGTTTCTTTTTCTGTGTGACTTATTTCACTTAGAATCATCGTACCTGAATCCACCCATTTTGCTGCTACTGGTCTTATGACATTGATTTCATGGCTGAGGGATATTCCATCGTACATAAGTACCACAATTTTTTGAACCATTTTTATATTTCCTGGGATATTTAAGGTGTACCCAAGTTGAGGTCCTTGTAAGCAGTGCAGCCCTAAATTTTGGGGTGGCTGTGTCTTTTTGATTTTCAGTTTTCCCAAGGTATATTCCCTAGACTGGAAGTGCCCTTGGCTCTGTAGCTCTGTTGTTTACTTGTTTTAGGGAACACAATGCACTCCTCCAGAGAGGCAGTTGGCAATTTACATCCCGCCCATCAGCATAACAAGGCTCCCTGTTCTCCAGGGCCTGTCTTGCCTTTCTGGTTTTTACACATTTTGTGGATGTCCCTTTTGACCGGTGGGAAGTGATACTTCTTTGTAGTGCAGATTAGCATTGCCCGCTTGCTTGCTTGGCCAAAAAGGGCGTATGCGTTTTCTCCTGAATATATTCAGGAGAAAACGCATACGCCCTTTTTGGCCAAGTGTATCATTGTCGAAGTTGTGCCCCTCTTTCTGTGCTTTAAAGGCGACTCCAACGTACCTCTTGAAATCTGTTTCCTGCTATTCTGCCTCGCTTTCAAGTCCGCCTCATTGCCTTCCTTCAACAGATTTTTGGACGATAGTTGTCCTTTATTACTCGGCCAGTTTGTGAATTGCTGTGCCCCTGAGCTCCATTTTTCAACTCGTTTTTGGTGAGCTGACCGCAAGTCCAAAATTTTGGTTCAGGATCTATACTGATTCCCGGTGGGTGGCTGAGACTTTGGTTAATTCTTCTTCCTGCCGGCAAATTACAGTGATATGTGCCCGTCCAAATGCCTAACAGCTACTCTCTCATTGGTTCTCCCTCTTCCCTTTCATCCTCTGCCAAATTGGCAACCTGTGCCAACCAGGAGGTTAAAGGGGCTGTCTCTCCAAGTTGGGAGGTTGATAATAAAGCAGATGGAAAGTCAAACCGGAGCACCAGGAGAGGGACTATTCGTTGAGTTTTAGAAACCTTTCGTATTCACAGTGTGTCCGTTCTCTAGGATTCCCGTACATGTTATATCTGTAGTAATATTCCCTTCAACCTGGAGAGTTGGGACCCATGGAATGTGTGCCATGCATTATTGCTTTAAAGGGTCTGCATTTGCTCACCCAATCTCACCAATCCTCTCAGTCCCAAGTGTCCAGCCTTATGCCACATCCAGCTGTCATTGTAGATAGGGTCATTTCAGGTTTCATCAGAGACCCTGAAGGAATTGTAAAGAATTTCCCAGTTTTTTTGTTTTATTTTTGAAATTCCTTTTTATAGTGGGTTTGAGCTGATTCTCGCTGCCATATTTATGCCATTCTAGACACACTTGATTCCCTTACGGAGACATATCAATACATAGGTTTTAAGATTCTTACTAGTCAGATATACTCCTTTGCGGGAAATATGGGGTTTTGAGTCCCTTTCACTGAGGAAGGTGTAGGTCTTGCCTATTCCATAGTTGGTTTTTGGAACGGTACCTCTGCTTATATCAAACTCTGGTTTTATGCATCACCCCACCTCTCCTTCCCCCTTAAGCAGGCATAAGAGTGTTTTCTAAATGTGAGACACTGTTCTCTTTCCTAACTCAGTTCAAGTGTAGCCATGTTTACAGGATCTTCATAAGTGATATCTTATGATAAGTTTCTTTTTCTGTGTGACTTATTTCACTTAGAATCATCGTACCTGAATCCACCCATTTTGCTGCTACTGGTCTTATGACATTGATTTCATGGCTGACGGATATTCCATCGTATGTAAGTACCAAAATTTTTGGAACCATTTTTATATTTCCTGGGATATTTAAGGTGTACCCAAGTTGAGGTCCTTGTAAGCAGTGCAGCCCTAAATTTTGGGGTGGCTGTGTCTTTTTGATTTTCAGTTTTCCCAAGGTATATTCCCTAGACTGGAAGTGCCCTTGGCTCTGTAGCTCTGTTGTTTACTTGTTTTAGGGAACACAATGCTCTCCTCCAGAGAGGCAGTTGGCAATTTACATCCCGCCCATCAGCATAACAAGGCTCCCTGTTCTCCAGGGCCTGTCTTGCCTTTCTGGTTTTTACACATTTTGTGGATGTCCCTTTTGACCGGTGGGAAGTGATACTTCTTTGTAGTGCAGATTTGCATTGCCCGCTTGCTTGCTTGGCCAAAAAGGGCGTATGCGTTTTCTCCTGAATATATTCAGGAGAAAACGCATACACCCTTTTTGACCAAGTGCATCATTGTCGAAGTTGTGCCCCTCTTCCTGTGCTTTAAAGGTGATTCCAACGTACCTCTTGAAATCTGTTTCCTGCTATTCTGCCTCGCTTTCAAGTCCGCCTCGTGGCCTTCCCTCAACAGATATTTGGACGATAGTTGTCCTTTATTACTCGGCCAGTTTGTGAATTGCTGTGCCCCTGAGCTCCATTTTTCAACTCGTTTTAGGTGAGCTGATCGCAAGTCCAAAATTTTGGTTCAGGACCTATACTGGTTCCCGGTGGGGGGCTGAGACTTTGGTTAATTCTTCTTCCTGCCGGGAAATTACAGTGATATGTGCCCGTCCAAATGCCTAACAGCTACTCTCTCATTGGTTCTCCCTCTTCTCTTTCATCCTCTGCCAAATTGGCAACCTGTGCGAACCAGGAGGTTAAAGGGGCTGTCTCTCCAAGTTGGGAGGTTGATAGTAAAGCAGATGGAAAGTCAAACCGGAGCACCAGGAGAGGGACTATTCGTTGAGTTTTAGAAACCTTTCGTATTCACAGTGTGTCCGTTCTCTAGGTTTCCCGTACATGTTATAACTGTAGTAATATTCCCTTCAACCTGGAGAGTTGGGACCCATGGAATGTGTGCCATGCATTATTGCTTTAAATGGTCTGCATTTGTTCACCCAATCTCACCAATCCTCTCAGTCCAAAGTGTCCAGCCTTATGCCACATCCAGCTGTCGTTGTAGATAGGGTCATTCCAGGTTTCATCAGAGACCCTGAAGGAATTGTAAAGAATTTCCCAGTTTTTTTGTTTTGTTTTTGAAATTCCTTTTTATAGTGGGTTTGAGCTGATTCTCGCTGCCATGTTTATGCCATTCTAGACACACTTGATTCCCTTACGGAGACATATCAATACATAGGTTTTAATATTCTTACTAGTCAGATATATTCCTCTGTGGGAAATATGGGGTTTTGAGTCCCTTTCACTGAGGAAGGTGTAGGTCTTGTCTATTCCATAGTTGGTTTTTGGAACGGTACCTGTGCTTATATCAAACTCTGGTTTTATGCATCACCCCACCTCTCCTTCCCCCTTAAGCAGGCATAAGAGTGTTTTCTAAATGTGAGGCACTGTTCTCTTTCCTAACTCAGTTCAAGTGTAGCCATGTTTACAGGATCTTCATAAGTGATAACTTATGATAAGTTTCTTTTTCTGTGTGACTTATTTCACTTAGAATCATCGTACCTGAATCCACCCATTTTGCTGCTACTGGTGTTATGACATTGATTTCATGGCTGAGGGATATTCCATCGTACATAAGTACTACAATTTTTGAACCATTTTTATATTTCCTGGGATATTTAAGGTGTACCCAAGTTGAGGTCCTTGTAAGCAGTGCAGCCCAAAATTTTGGGGTGGCTCTGTCTTATTGATTTTCAGTTTTTCCCAGGTATATTCCCTAGACTGGAAGTGCCCTTGGCTCTGTAGCTCTGTTGTTTACTTGTTTTAGGGAACAAAATGCACTCCTCCAGAGAGGCAGTTGGCAATTTACATCCCGCCCATCAGCATAACAAGGCTCCCTGTTCTCCAGGACCAGTCTTGCCTTTCTGGTTTTTACACATTTTGTGGATGTCCCTTTTGACCGGTGGGAAGTGATACTTCTTTGTAGTGCAGATTTGCATTGCCCGCTTGCTTGCTTGGCCAAAAAGGGCGTATGCGTTTTCTCCTGAATATATTCAGGAGAAAACGCATACGCCCTTTTTGGCCAAGTGCATCATTGTCGAAGTTGTGCCCCTCTTCCTGTGCTTTAAAGGCGATTCCAACGTACCTCTTGAAATCTGTTTCCTGCTATTCTGCCTCGCTTTCAAGTCCGCCTCGTTGCCTTCCCTCAACAGATTTTTGGACGATAGTTGTCCTTTATTACTCGGCCAGTTTGTGAATTGCTGTGCCCCTGAGCTCCATTTTTCAACTCGTTTTTGGTGAGCTGACCGCAAGTCCAAAATTTTGGTTCCGGATCTATACTGATTCCCGGTGGGTGGCTGAGACTTTGGTTAATTCTTCTTCCTGCCGGGAAATTACAGTGATATGTGCCCGTCCAAATGCCTAACAGCTACTCTCTCATTGGTTCTCCCTCTTCCCTTTCATCCTCTGCCAAATTGGCAACCTGTGCGAACCAGGAGGTTAAAGGGGCTGTCTCTCCAATTTGGGAGGTTGATAATAAAGCAGATGGAAAGTCAAACCGGAGCACCAGGAGAGGGACTATTCGTTGAGTTTTAGAAACCTTTCGTATTCACAGTGTGTCCGTTCTCTAGGATTCCCGTACATGTTATATCTGTAGTAATATTCCCTTCAACCTGGAGAGTTGGGACCCATGGAATGTGTGCCATGCATTATTGCTTTAAAGGGTCTGCATTTGCTCACCCAATCTCACCAATCCTCTCAGTCCCAAGTGTCCAGCCTTATGCCACATCCAGCTGTCATTGTAGATAGGGTCATTTCAGGTTTCATGAGAGACCCTGAAGGAATTGTAAAGAATTTCCCAGTTTTTTTGTTTTATTTTTGAAATTCCTTTTTATAGTGGGTTTGAGCTGATTCTCGCTGCCATATTTATCCCTGTCTAGACACACTTGATTCCCTTATGGAGACATATCAATACATAGGTTTTAAGATTCTTACTAGTCAGATATACTCCTTTGCGGGAAATATGGGGTTTTGAGTCCCTTTCACTGAGGAAGGTGTAGGTCTTGCCTATTCCATAGTTGGTTTTTGGAACGGTACCTCTGCTTATATCAAACTCTGGTTTTATGCATCACCCCACCTCTCCTTCCCCCTTAAGCAGGCATAAGAGTGTTTTCTAAATGTGAGACACTGTTCTCTTTCCTAACTCAGATCAAGTGTAGCCATGTTTACAGGATCTTCATAAGTGATATCTTATGATAAGTTTCTTTTTCTGCGTGACTTATTTCACTTAGAATCATCGTACCTGAATCCACCCATTTTGCTGCTACTGGTCTTATGACATTGATTTCATGGCTGAGGGATATTCCATCGTACGTAAGTACCACAATTTTTTGAACCATTTTTATATTTCCTGGGATATTTAAGGTGTACCCAAGTTGAGGTCCTTGTAAGCAGTGCAGCCCTAAATTTTGGGGTGGCTGTGTCTTTTTGATTTTCAGTTTTCCCAAGGTATATTCCCTAGACTGGAAGTGCCCTTGGCTCTGTAGCTCTGTTGTTTACTTGTTTTAGGGAACACAATGCACTCCTCCAGAGAGGCAGTTGGCAATTTACATCCCGCCCATCAGCATAACAAGGCACCCTGTTCTCCAGGGCCTGTCTTGCCTTTCTGGTTTTTACACATTTTGTGGATGTCCCTTTTGACTGGTGGGAAGTGATACTTCTTTGTAGTGCAGATTTGCATTGCCCGCTTGCTTGCTTGGCCAAAAAGGGCGTATGCGTTTTCTCCTGAATATATTCAGGAGAAAACGCATACGCACTTTTTGGCCAAGTGCATCATTGTCGAAGTTGTGCCCCTCTTCCTGTGCTTTAAACGTGATTCCAACGTACCTCTTGAAATCTGTTTCCTGCTATTCTGCCTCGCTTTCAAGTCCGCCTCGTTGCCTTCCCTCAATAGATTTTTGGATGATAGTTGTCCTTTATTACTCGGCCAGTTTGTGAATTGCTGTGCCCCTGAGCTCCATTTTTCAACTCGTTTTTGGTGAGCTGACCGCAAGTCCAAAATTTTGGTTCAGGACCTATACTGGTTCCCGGTGGGTGGCTGAGACTTTGGTTAATTCTTCTTCCTGCCGGGAAATTACAGTGATATGTGCCCGTCCAAATGCCTAACAGCTACTCTCTCATTGGTTCTCCCTCTTCCCTTTCATCCTCTGCCAAATTGGCAACGTGTGTGAACCCGGAGGTTAAAGGGGCTGTATCTCCAAGATGGGAGCTTGATAGTAAAGCAGATGAAAAGTCAAACCGGAGCACCAGGAGAGGGACTATTCGTTGAGTTTTAGAAATCTTTCGTATTCACTGTGTGTCCATTCTCTAGGTTTCCCGTACATGTTATAGCTGTAGTAATATTCCCTTCAACCTGGAGAGTTGGGGCCCATGGAATGGGTGCCAGGCATTTGTGATTTAAAGGGTCTGCATTTGCCCACCCAATCTCACCAATCGTCTCAGTCCCAAGTGTCCCTACTTATGCCACATCCAGCTGTCGTTTTAGATAAGGTCATTCCAGGTTTCATCAGGGACCCTGAAGGAATTGTAAAGAATTTCCCAGTTTTTTTGTTTTGTTTTTGAAATTCCTTTTTATAGTGGGTTTGAGCTGATTCTCGCTGCCATGTTTATGCCAGTCTAGACACACTTGTTTCCCTTACGGAGACATATCAATACATAGGTTTTAAGATTCTTACTAGTCAGAGATATTCCTCTGTGGGAAATATGGGGTTTTGAGTCCCTTTCACTGAGGAAGGTGTAGGTTTGTCTATTCCCTAGTTGGTTTTTGGAACGGTACTTGTCCTTATATCAAACTCTGGTTTTATGCATCAACCCACCTCTCTTTCCCCCTTAAGCAGGCATAAGAGTGTTTTCTAAATATGAGACACTGTTCTCTTTCCTAACTCAGTTCAAGTGAAGCCATGTTTATAGGATCATCATAAGTGATAACTTATGATACGTTTCTTTTTCTGTGTGATTTATTTCACTTAGAATCATCGTACCTGAATCCACCCATTTTGCTGCTACTGGTCTTATGACATTGATTTCATGGCTGAGGGATATTCCATCGTACGTAAGTACCACAATTTTTTGAACGATTTTTATATTTCCTGGGATACTTAAGGTGTATCCAAGTTGAGGTCTTTGTAAGCAGTGCAGCCGTAATTTTGTGGTGGCTCTGTATTATTGATTTTCAATTTTCCCAAGGTATATTCCCTAGACTGGAAGTGCCCTTGGCTCTGTAGCTCTGTTCTTTACTTGTTTTAGGGAACGCAATGCATTCATCCTGAGAGGCAGTTGGCAATTTACATCCCTCCCATCAGCATAACAAGGCTCCCTGTTCTCCAGGGCCTGTCTTGCCTTTCTGGTTTTTACACATTTTGTGGATGTCCCTTTTGACCCGTGGGAAGTGATACCTCTTTGTAGTGCAGATTTGCATTGCCCGCTTGCTTGCTTGGCCAAAAAGGGCGTATGCGTTTTCTCCTGAATATATTCAGGAGAAAACGCATACGCCCTTTTTGGACAAGGGCATCATTTTCGAAGTTGTGCCCCTCTTCCTGTGCTTTAAAGGCAAGTCCAACGTACCTCTTGAAATCTGTTTCCTGCTATTCTGCCTCGCTTTCAACTCCGCCTCGTTGCCTTCCCTCAACAGATTTTTGGATGATAGTTGTCCTTTATTACTCGGCCAGTTTGTGAATTGCTGTGCCCCTGAGCTCCATTTTTCAACTCGTTTTAGGTGAGCTGATCGCAAGTCCAAAATTTTGGTTCAGGACCTATACTGGTTCCCGGTGGGGGGCTGAGACTTTGGTTAATTCTTCTTCCTGCCGGGAAATTACAGTGATATGTGCCCGTCCAAATGCCTAACAGCTACTCTCTCATTGGTTCTCCCTCTTCTCTTTCATCCTCTGCCAAATTGGCAACCTGTGCGAACCAGGAGGTTAAAGGGGCTGTCTCTCCAAGTTGGGAGGTTGATAGTAAAGCAGATGGAAAGTCAAACCGGAGCACCAGGAGAGGGACTATTCGTTGAGTTTTAGAAACCTTTCGTATTCACAGTGTGTCCGTTCTCTAGGTTTCCCGTACATGTTATAACTGTAGTAATATTCCCTTCAACCTGGAGAGTTGGGACCCATGGATTGGGTGCCATGCATTATTGCTTTAAATGGTCTGCATTTGTTCACCCAATCTCACCAATCCTCTCAGTCCAAAGTGTCCAGCCTTATGCCACATCCAGCTGTCGTTGTAGATAGGGTCATTCCAGGTTTCATCAGAGACCCTGAAGGAATTGTAAAGAATTTCCCAGTTTTTTTGTTTTGTTTTTGAAATTCCTTTTTATAGTGGGTTTGAGCTGATTCTCGCTGCCATGTTTATGCCATTCTAGACACACTTGATTCCCTTACGGAGACATATCAATACATAGGTTTTAATATTCTTACTAGTCAGATATATTCCTCTGTGGGAAATATGGGGTTTTGAGTCCCTTTCACTGAGGAAGGTGTAGGTCTTGTCTATTCCATAGTTGGTTTTTGGAACGGTACCTGTGCTTATATCAAACTCTGGTTTTATGCATCACCCCACCTCTCCTTCCCCCTTAAGCAGGCATAAGAGTGTTTTCTAAATGTGAGGCACTGTTCTCTTTCCTAACTCAGTTCAAGTGTAGCCATGTTTACAGGATCTTCATAAGTGATAACTTATGATAAGTTTCTTTTTCTGTGTGACTTATTTCACTTAGAATCATCGTACCTGAATCCACCCATTTTGCTGCTACTGGTGTTATGACATTGATTTCATGGCTGAGGGATATTCCATCGTACATAAGTACCACAATTTTTGAACCATTTTTATATTTCCTGGGATATTTAAGGTGTACCCAAGTTGAGGTTCTTGTAAGCAGTGCAGCCCAAAATTTTGGGGTGGCTCTGTCTTATTGATTTTCAGTTTTTCCCAGGTATATTCCCTAGACTGGAAGTGCCCTTGGCTCTGTAGCTCTGTTGTTTACTTGTTTTAGGGAACAAAATGCACTCCTCCAGAGAGGCAGTTCGCAATTTACATCCTGTCCATCAGCATAACAAGGCTCCCTGTTCTCCAGGACCAGTCTTGCCTTTCTGGTTTTTACACATTTTGTGGATGTCCCTTTTGACCGGTGGGAAGTGATACTTCTTTGTAGTGCAGATTTGCATTGCCCGCTTGCTTGCTTGGCCAAAAAGGGCGTATGCGTTTTCTCCTGAATATATTCAGGAGAAAACGCATACGCCCTTTTTGGCCAAGTGCATCATTGTCGAAGTTGTGCCCCTCTTCCTGTGCTTTAAAGGCGATTCCAACGTACCTCTTGAAATCTGTTTCCTGCTATTCTGCCTCGCTTTCAAGTCCGCCTCGTTGCCTTCCCTCAACAGATTTTTGGACGATAGTTGTCCTTTATTACTCGGCCAGTTTGTGAATTGCTGTGCCCCTGAGCTCCATTTTTCAACTCGTTTTTGGTGAGCTGACCGCAAGTCCAAAATTTTGGTTCAGGATCTATACTGATTCCCGGTGGGTGGCTGAGACTTTGGTTAATTCTTCTTCCTGCCGGGAAATTACAGTGATATGTGCCCGTCCAAATGCCTAACAGCTACTCTCTCATTGGTTCTCCCTCTTCCCTTTCATCCTCTGCCATATTGGCAACCTGTGCGAACCAGGAGGTTAAAGGGGCTGTCTCTCCAAGTTGGGAGGTTGATAATAAAGCAGATGGAAAGTCAAACCGGAGCACCAGGAGTGGGACTATTCGTTGAGTTTTAGAAACCTTTCGTATTCACAGTGTGTCCGTTCTCTAGGATTCCCGTACATGTTATATCTGTAGTAATATTCCCTTCAACCTGGAGAGTTGGGACCCATGGAATGTGTGCCATGCATTATTGCTTTAAAGGGTCTGCATTTGCTCACCCAATCTCACCAATCCTCTCAGTCCCAAGTGTCCAGCCATATGCCACATCCAGCTGTCATTTTAGATAGGGTCATTTCAGGTTTCATCAGAGACCCTGAAGGAATTGTAAAGAATTTCCCAGTTTTTTTGTTTTATTTTTGAAATTCCTTTTTATAGTGGGTTTGAGCTGATTCTCGCTGCCATATTTATCCCTGTCTAGACACACTTGATTCCCTTATGGAGACATATCAATACATAGGTTTTAAGATTCTTACTAGTCAGATATACTCCTTTGCGGGAAATATGGGGTTTTGAGTCCCTTTCACTGAGGAAGGTGTAGGTCTTGCCTATTCCATAGTTGGTTTTTGGAACGGTACCTCTGCTTATATCAAACTCTGGTTTTATGCATCACCCCACCTCTCCTTCCCCCTTAAGCAGGCATAAGAGTGTTTTCTAAATGTGAGACACTGTTCTCTTTCCTAACTCAGATCAAGTGTAGCCATGTTTACAGGATCTTCATAAGTGATATCTTATGATAAGTTTCTTTTTCTGTGTGACTTATTTCACTTAGAATCATCGTACCTGAATCCACCCATTTTGCTGCTACTGGTCTTATGACATTGATTTCATGGCTGAGGGATATTCCATCGTATGTAAGTACCAAAATTTTTGGAACCATTTTTATATTTCCTGGGATATTTAAGGTGTACCCAAGTTGAGGTCCTTGTAAGCAGTGCAGCCCTAAATTTTGGGGTGGCTGTGTCTTTTTGATTTTCAGTTTTCCCAAGGTATATTCCCTAGACTGGAAGTGCCCTTGGCTCTGTAGCTCTGTTGTTTACTTGTTTTAGGGAACACAATGCACTCCTCCAGAGAGGCAGTTGGCAATTTACATCCCGCCCATCAGCATAACAAGGCTCCCTGTTCTCCAGGGCCTGTCTTGCCTTTCTGGTTTTTACACATTTTGTGGATGTCCCTTTTGACCCGTGGGAAGTGATACCTCTTTGTAGTGCAGATTTGCATTGCCCGCTTGCTTGCTTGGCCAAAAAGGGCGTATGCGTTTTCTCCTGAATATATTCAGGAGAAAACGCATACGCCCTTTTTGGACAAGGGCATCATTTTCGAAGTTGTGCCCCTCTTCCTGTGCTTTAAAGGCAAGTCCAACGTACCTCTTGAAATCTGTTTCCTGCTATTCTGCCTCGCTTTCAACTCCGCCTCGTTGCCTTCCCTCAACAGATTTTTGGACGATAGTTGTCCTTTATTACTCGGCCAGTTTGTGAATTGCTGTGCCCCTGAGCTCCATTTTTCAACTCGTTTTAGGTGAGCTGATCGCAAGTCCAAAATTTTGGTTCAGGACCTATACTGGTTCCCGGTGGGGGGCTGAGACTTTGGTTAATTCTTCTTCCTGCCGGGAAATTACAGTGATATGTGCCCGTCCAAATGCCTAACAGCTACTCTCTCATTGGTTCTCCCTCTTCTCTTTCATCCTCTGCCAAATTGGCAACCTGTGCGAACCAGGAGGTTAAAGGGGCTGTCTCTCCAAGTTGGGAGGTTGATAGTAAAGCAGATGGAAAGTCAAACCGGAGCACCAGGAGAGGGACTATTCGTTGAGTTTTAGAAACCTTTCGTATTCACAGTGTGTCCGTTCTCTAGGTTTCCCGTACATGTTATAACTGTAGTAATATTCCCTTCAACCTGGAGAGTTGGGACCCATGGAATGTGTGCCATGCATTATTGCTTTAAATGGTCTGCATTTGTTCACCCAATCTCACCAATCCTCTCAGTCCAAAGTGTCCAGCCTTATGCCACATCCAGCTGTCGTTGTAGATAGGGTCATTCCAGGTTTCATCAGAGACCCTGAAGGAATTGTAAAGAATTTCCCAGTTTTTTTGTTTTGTTTTTGAAATTCCTTTTTATAGTGGGTTTGAGCTGATTCTCGCTGCCATGTTTATGCCATTCTAGACACACTTGATTCCCTTACGGAGACATATCAATACATAGGTTTTAATATTCTTACTAGTCAGATATATTCCTCTGTGGGAAATATGGGGTTTTGAGTCCCTTTCACTGAGGAAGGTGTAGGTCTTGTCTATTCCATAGTTGGTTTTTGGAACGGTACCTGTGCTTATATCAAACTCTGGTTTTATGCATCACCCCACCTCTCCTTCCCCCTTAAGCAGGCATAAGAGTGTTTTCTAAATGTGAGGCACTGTTCTCTTTCCTAACTCAGTTCAAGTGTAGCCATGTTTACAGGATCTTCATAAGTGATAACTTATGATAAGTTTCTTTTTCTGTGTGACTTATTTCACTTAGAATCATCGTACCTGAATCCACCCATTTTGCTGCTACTGGTGTTATGACATTGATTTCATGGCTGAGGGATATTCCATCGTACATAAGTACCACAATTTTTGAACCATTTTTATATTTCCTGGGATATTTAAGGTGTACCCAAGTTGAGGTTCTTGTAAGCAGTGCAGCCCAAAATTTTGGGGTGGCTCTGTCTTATTGATTTTCAGTTTTTCCCAGGTATATTCCCTAGACTGGAAGTGCCCTTGGCTCTGTAGCTCTGTTGTTTACTTGTTTTAGGGAACAAAATGCACTCCTCCAGAGAGGCAGTTCGCAATTTACATCCTGTCCATCAGCATAACAAGGCTCCCTGTTCTCCAGGACCAGTCTTGCCTTTCTGGTTTTTACACATTTTGTGGATGTCCCTTTTGACCGGTGGGAAGTGATACTTCTTTGTAGTGCAGATTTGCATTGCCCGCTTGCTTGCTTGGCCAAAAAGGGCGTATGCGTTTTCTCCTGAATATATTCAGGAGAAAACGCATACGCCCTTTTTGGCCAAGTGCATCATTGTCGAAGTTGTGCCCCTCTTCCTGTGCTTTAAAGGCGATTCCAACGTACCTCTTGAAATCTGTTTCCTGCTATTCTGCCTCGCTTTCAAGTCCGCCTCGTTGCCTTCCCTCAACAGATTTTTGGACGATAGTTGTCCTTTATTACTCGGCCAGTTTGTGAATTGCTGTGCCCCTGAGCTCCATTTTTCAACTCGTTTTTGGTGAGCTGACCGCAAGTCCAAAATTTTGGTTCAGGATCTATACTGATTCCCGGTGGGTGGCTGAGACTTTGGTTAATTCTTCTTCCTGTCGGGAAATTACAGTGATATGTGCCCGTCCAAATGCCTAACAGCTACTCTCTCATTGGTTCTCCCTCTTCCCTTTCATCCTCTGCCATATTGGCAACCTGTGCGAACCAGGAGGTTAAAGGGGCTGTCTCTCCAAGTTGGGAGGTTGATAATAAAGCAGATGGAAAGTCAAACCGGAGCACCAGGAGTGGGACTATTCGTTGAGTTTTAGAAACCTTTCGTATTCACAGTGTGTCCGTTCTCTAGGATTCCCGTACATGTTATATCTGTAGTAATATTCCCTTCAACCTGGAGAGTTGGGACCCATGGAATGTGTGCCATGCATTATTGCTTTAAAGGGTCTGCATTTGCTCACCCAATCTCACCAATCCTCTCAGTCCCAAGTGTCCAGCCATATGCCACATCCAGCTGTCATTTTAGATAGGGTCATTTCAGGTTTCATCAGAGACCCTGAAGGAATTGTAAAGAATTTCCCAGTTTTTTTGTTTTATTTTTGAAATTCCTTTTTATAGTGGGTTTGAGCTGATTCTCGCTGCCATATTTATCCCTGTCTAGACACACTTGATTCCCTTATGGAGACATATCAATACATAGGTTTTAAGATTCTTACTAGTCAGATATACTCCTTTGCGGGAAATATGGGGTTTTGAGTCCCTTTCACTGAGGAAGGTGTAGGTCTTGCCTATTCCATAGTTGGTTTTTGGAACGGTACCTCTGCTTATATCAAACTCTGGTTTTATGCATCACCCCACCTCTCCTTCCCCCTTAAGCAGGCATAAGAGTGTTTTCTAAATGTGAGACACTGTTCTCTTTCCTAACTCAGATCAAGTGTAGCCATGTTTACAGGATCTTCATAAGTGATATCTTATGATAAGTTTCTTTTTCTGTGTGACTTATTTCACTTAGAATCATCGTACCTGAATCCACCCATTTTGCTGCTACTGGTCTTATGACATTGATTTCATGGCTGAGGGATATTCCATCGTATGTAAGTACCAAAATTTTTGGAACCATTTTTATATTTCCTGGGATATTTAAGGTGTACCCAAGTTGAGGTCCTTGTAAGCAGTGCAGCCCTAAATTTTGGGGTGGCTGTGTCTTTTTGATTTTCAGTTTTCCCAAGGTATATTCCCTAGACTGGAAGTGCCCTTGGCTCTGTAGCTCTGTTGTTTACTTGTTTTAGGGAACACAATGCACTCCTCCAGAGAGGCAGTTGGCAATTTACATCCCGCCCATCAGCATAACAAGGCTCCCTGTTCTAGAGGGCCTGTCTTGCCTTTCTGGTTTTTACACATTTTGTGGATGTCCCTTTTGACCGGTGGGAAGTGATACTTCTTTGTAGTGCAGATTTGCATTGCCCGCTTGCTTGCTTGGCCAAAAAGGGCGTATGCGTTTTCTCCTGAATATATTCAGGAGAAAACGCATACGCCCTTTTTGGCCAAGTGCATCATTGTCGAAGTTGTGCCCCTCTTCCTGTGCTTTAAAGGCGATTCCAACGTACCTCTTGAAATCTGTTTCCTGCTATTCTGCCTCGCTTTCAAGTCCGCCTCGTTGCCTTCCCTCAACAGATTTTTGGACGATAGTTGTCCTTTATTACTCGGCCAGTTTGTGAATTGCTGTGCCCCTGAGCTCCATTTTTCAACTCGTTTTTGGTGAGCTGACCGCAAGTCCAAAATTTTGGTTCCGGATCTATACTGATTCCCGGTGGGTGGCTGAGACTTTGGTTAATTCTTCTTCCTGCCGGGAAATTACAGTGATATGTGCCCGTCCAAATGCCTAACAGCTACTCTCTCATTGGTTCTCCCTCTTCCCTTTCATCCTCTGCCAAATTGGCAACCTGTGCGAACCAGGAGGTTAAAGGGGCTGTCTCTCCAAGTTGGGAGGTTGATAATAAAGCAGATGGAAAGTCAAACTGGAGCACCAGGAGAGGGACTATTCGTTGAGTTTTAGAAACCTTTCGTATTCACAGTGTGTCCGTTCTCTAGGATTCCCGTACATGTTATATCTGTAGTAATATTCCCTTCAACCTGGAGAGTTGGGACCCATGGAATGTGTGCCATGCATTATTGCTTTAAAGGGTCTGCATTTGCTCACCCAATCTCACCAATCCTCTCAGTCCCAAGTGTCCAGCCTTATGCCACATCCAGCTGTCATTGTAGATAGGGTCATTTCAGGTTTCATCAGAGACCCTGAAGGAATTGTAAAGAATTTCCCAGTTTTTTTGTTTTATTTTTGAAATTCCTTTTTATAGTGGGTTTGAGCTGATTCTCGCTGCCATATTTATTCCAGTCTAGACACACTTGATTCCCTTACGGAGACATATCAATACATAGGTTTTAAGATTCTTACTAGTCAGATATACTCCTTTGCGGGAAATATGGGGTTTTGAGTCCCTTTCACTGAGGAAGGTGTAGGTCTTGCCTATTCCATAGTTGGTTTTTGGAACGGTACCTCTGCTTATATCAAACTCTGGTTTTATGCATCACCCCACCTCTCCTTCCCCCTTAAGCAGGCATAAGAGTGTTTTCTAAATGTGAGACACTGTTCTCTTTCCTAACTCAGATCAAGTGTAGCCATGTTTACAGGATCTTCATAAGTGATATCTTATGATAAGTTTCTTTTTCTGTGTGACTTATTTCACTTAGAATCATCGTACCTGAATCCACCCATTTTGCTGCTACTGGTCTTATGACATTGATTTCATGGCTGAGGGATATTCCATCGTATGTAAGTACCAAAATTTTTGGAACCATTTTTATATTTCCTGGGATATTTAAGGTGTACCCAAGTTGAGGTCCTTGTAAGCAGTGCAGCCCTAAATTTTGGGGTGGCTGTGTCTTTTTGATTTTCAGTTTTCCCAAGGTATATTCCCTAGACTGGAAGTGCCCTTGGCTCTGTAGCTCTGTTGTTTACTTGTTTTAGGGAACACAATGCACTCCTCCAGAGAGGCAGTTGGCAATTTACATCCCGCCCATCAGCATAACAAGGCTCCCTGTTCTCCAGGGCCTGTCTTGCCTTTCTGGTTTTTACACATTTTGTGGATGTCCCTTTTGACCGGTGGGAAGTGATACTTCTTTGTAGTGCAGATTTGCATTGCCCGCTTGCTTGCTTGGCCAAAAAGGGCGTATGCGTTTTCTCCTGAATATATTCAGGAGAAAACGCATACGCCCTTTTTGGCCAAGTGCATCATTGTCGAAGTTGTGCCCCTCTTCCTGTGCTTTAAAGGCGATTCCAACGTACCTCTTGAAATCTGTTTCCTGCTATTCTGCCTCGCTTTCAAGTCCGCCTCGTTGCCTTCCCTCAACAGATTTTTGGACGATAGTTGTCCTTTATTACTCGGCCAGTTTGTGAATTGCTGTGCCCCTGAGCTCCATTTTTCAACTCGTTTTTGGTGAGCTGACCGCAAGTCCAAAATTTTGGTTCCGGATCTATACTGATTCCCGGTGGGTGGCTGAGACTTTGGTTAATTCTTCTTCCTGCCGGGAAATTACAGTGATATGTGCCCGTCCAAATGCCTAACAGCTACTCTCTCATTGGTTCTCCCTCTTCCCTTTCATCCTCTGCCAAATTGGCAACCTGTGCGAACCAGGAGGTTAAAGGGGCTGTCTCTCCAAGTTGGGAGGTTGATAATAAAGCAGATGGAAAGTCAAACCGGAGCACCAGGAGAGGGACTATTCGTTGAGTTTTAGAAACCTTTCGTATTCACAGTGTGTCCGTTCTCTAGGATTCCCGTACATGTTATATCTGTAGTAATATTCCCTTCAACCTGGAGAGTTGGGACCCATGGAATGTGTCCCATGCATTATTGCTTTAAAGGGTCTGCATTTGCTCACCCAATCTCACCAATCCTCTCAGTCCCAAGTGTCCAGCCTTATGCCACATCCAGCTGTCATTGTAGATAGGGTCATTTCAGGTTTCATCAGAGACCCTGAAGGAATTGTAAAGAATTTCCCAGTTTTTTTGTTTTATTTTTGAAATTCCTTTTTATAGTGGGTTTGAGCTGATTCTCGCTGCCATATTTATTCCAGTCTAGACACACTTGATTCCCTTACGGAGACATATCAATACATAGGTTTTAAGATTCTTACTAGTCAGATATATTCCTCTGCGGGAAATATGGGGTTTTGAGTCCCTTTCACTGAGGAAGGTGTAGGTCTTGTCTATTCCATAGTTGGTTTTTGGAACGGTACCTGTGCTTATATCAAACTCTGGTTTTATGCATCACCCCACCTCTCCTTCCCCCTTAAGCAGGCATAAGAGAGTTTTCTAAATGTGATACACTGTTCTCTTTCCTAACTCAGTTCAAGTGTAGCCATGTTTACAGGGTCTTCATAAGTGATATCTTATGATAAGTTTCTTTTTCTGTGTGACTTATTTCACTTACAATCATCGTACCTGAATCCACCCATTTTGCTGCTACTGGTCTTATGACATTGATTTCATGGCTGAGGGATATTCCATCGTACGTAAGTACCACAATTTTTTGAACCATTTTTATATTTCCTGGGATATTTAAGGTGTACCCAAGTTGAGGTCCTTGTAAGCAGTGCAGCCCTAAATTTTGGGGTGGCTGTGTCTTTTTGATTTTCAGTTTTCCCAAGGTATATTCCCTAGACTGGAAGTGCCCTTGGCTCTGTAGCTCTGTTGTTTACTTGTTTTAGGGAACACAATGCACTCCTCCAGAGAGGCAGTTGGCAATTTACATCCCGCCCATCAGCATAACAAGGCACCCTGTTCTCCAGGGCCTGTCTTGCCTTTCTGGTTTTTACACATTTTGTGGATGTCCCTTTTGACTGGTGGGAAGTGATACTTCTTTGTAGTGCAGATTTGCATTGCCCGCTTGCTTGCTTGGCCAAAAAGGGCGTATGCGTTTTCTCCTGAATATATTCAGGAGAAAACGCATACGCCCTTTTTGGACAAGTGCATCATTGTCGAAGTTGTGCCCCTCTTCCTGTGCTTTAAACGTGATTCCAACGTACCTCTTGAAATCTGTTTCCTGCTATTCTGCCTCGCTTTCAAGTCCGCCTCGTTGCCTTCCCTCAATAGATTTTTGGATGATAGTTGTCCTTTATTACTCGGCCAGTTTGTGAATTGCTGTGCCCCTGAGCTCCATTTTTCAACTCGTTTTTGGTGAGCTGACCGCAAGTCCAAAATTTTGGTTCAGGACCTATACTGGTTCCCGGTGGGTGGCTGAGACTTTGGTTAATTCTTCTTCCTGCCGGGAAATTACAGTGATATGTGCCCGTCCAAATGCCTAACAGCTACTCTCTCATTGGTTCTCCCTCTTCCCTTTCATCCTCTGCCAAATTGGCAACGTGTGTGAACCCGGAGGTTAAAGGGGCTGTATCTCCAAGATGGGAGGTTGATAGTAAAGCAGAAGAAAAGTCAAACCGGAGCACCAGGAGAGGGACTATTCGTTGAGTTTTAGAAATCTTTCGTATTCACTGTGTGTCCATTCTCTAGGTTTCCCGTACATGTTATAGCTGTAGTAATATTCCCTTCAACCTGGAGAGTTGGGGCCCATGGAATGGGTGCCAGGCATTTGTGATTTAAAGGGTCTGCATTTGCCCACCCAATCTCACCAATCGTCTCAGTCCCAAGTGTCCCTACTTATGCCACATCCAGCTGTCGTTTTAGATAAGGTCATTCCAGGTTTCATCAGGGACCCTGAAGGAATTGTAAAGAATTTCCCAGTTTTTTTGTTTTGTTTTTGAAATTCCTTTTTATAGTGGGTTTGAGCTGATTCTCGCTGCCATGTTTATGCCAGTCTAGACACACTTGTTTCCCTTACGGAGACATATCAATACATAGGTTTTAAGATTCTTACTAGTCAGAGATATTCCTCTGTGGGAAATATGGGGTTTTGAGTCCCTTTCACTGAGGAAGGTGTAGGTTTGTCTATTCCCTAGTTGGTTTTTGGAACGGTACTTGTCCTTATATCAAACTCTGGTTTTATGCATCAACCCACCTCTCTTTCCCCCTTAAGCAGGCATAAGAGTGTTTTCTAAATATGAGACACTGTTCTCTTTCCTAACTCAGTTCAAGTGAAGCCATGTTTATAGGATCATCATAAGTGATAACTTATGATACGTTTCTTTTTCTGTGTGATTTATTTCACTTAGAATCATCGTACCTGAATCCACCCATTTTGCTGCTACTGGTCTTATGACATTGATTTCATGGCTGAGGGATATTCCATCGTACGTAAGTACCACAATTTTTTGAACGATTTTTATATTTCCTGGGATACTTAAGGTGTATCCAAGTTGAGGTCTTTGTAAGCAGTGCAGCCGTAATTTTGTGGTGGCTCTGTATTATTGATTTTCAATTTTCCCAAGGTATATTCCCTAGACTGGAAGTGCCCTTGGCTCTGTAGCTCTGTTCTTTACTTGTTTTAGGGAACGCAATGCATTCCTCCAGAGAGGCAGTTGGCAATTTACATCCCTCCCATCAGCATAACAAGGCTCCCTGTTCTCCAGGGCCTGTCTTGCCTTTCTGGTTTTTACACATTTTGTGGATGTCCCTTTTGACCCGTGGGAAGTGATACCTCTTTGTAGTGCAGATTTGCATTGCCCGCTTGCTTGCTTGGCCAAAAAGGGCGTATGCGTTTTCTCCTGAATATATTCAGGAGAAAACGCATACGCCCTTTTTGGACAAGGGCATCATTTTCGAAGTTGTGCCCCTCTTCCTGTGCTTTAAAGGCAATTCCAACGTACCTCTTGAAATCTGTTTCCTGCTATTCTGCCTCGCTTTCAACTCCGCCTCGTTGCCTTCCCTCAACAGATTTTTGGACGATAGTTGTCCTTTATTACTCGGCCAGTTTGTGAATTGCTGTGCCCCTGAGCTCCATTTTTCAACTCGTTTTTGGTGAGCTGACCGCAAGTCCAAAATTTTGGTTCAGGATCTATACTGATTCCCGGTGGGTGGCTGAGACTTTGGTTAATTCTTCTTCCTGCCGGGAAATTACAGAGATATGTGCCCGTCCAAATGCCTAACAGCTACTCTCTCATTGGA
The DNA here is from genome assembly GCF_949752795.1 of Hyperoodon ampullatus. Lineage (NCBI taxonomy): Eukaryota > Metazoa > Chordata > Mammalia > Artiodactyla > Ziphiidae > Hyperoodon > Hyperoodon ampullatus. Next base: position 71,949 of record NW_027640481.1, on the reverse strand, counting down.
TCTCCCTCTTCCCTTTCATCCTCTGCCAAATTGGCAGCCTGTGCGAACCAGGAGGTTAAAGGGGCTGTCTCTCCAAGTTGGGAGGTTGATAATAAAGGAGATGGAAAGTCAAACCGGAGCACCAGGAGAGGGACTATTCGTTGAGTTTTAGAAACCTTTCGTATTCACAGTGTGTCCATTCTCTAGGATTACCGTACATGTTATATCTGTAGTAATATTCCCTTCAACCTGGAGAGTTGGGACCCATGGAATGTGTGCCATGCATTATTGCTTTAAAGGGTCTGCATTTGCTCACCCAATCTCACCAATCCTCTCAGTCCCAAGTGTCCAGCCTTATGCCACATCCAGCTGTCATTGTAGATAGGGTCATTTCAGGTTTCATCAGAGACCCTGAAGGAATTGTAAAGAATTTCCCAGTTTTTTTGTTTTATTTTTGAAATTCCTTTTTATAGTGGGTTTGAGCTGATTCTCACTGCCATATTTATCCCAGTCTAGACACACTTGATTCCCTTACGGAGACATATCAATACATAGGTTTTAAGATTCTTACTAGTCAGATATATTCCTCTGCGGGAAATATGGGGTTTTGAGTCCCTTTCACTGAGGAAGGTGTAGGTCTTGTCTATTCCATAGTAGGTTTTTGGAACGGTACCTGTGCTTATATCAAACTCTGGTTTTATGCATCACCCCACCTCTCCTTCCCCCTTAAGCAGGCATAAGAGTGTTTTCTAAATGTGAGACACTGTTCTCTTTCCTAACTCAGTTCAAGTGTAGCCATGTTTACAGGATCTTCATAAGTGATATCTTATGATAAGTTTCTGTTTCTGTGTGACTTATTTCACTTAGAATCATCGTACCTGAATCCACCCATTTTGCTGCTACTGGTCTTATGACATTGATTTCATGGCTGAGGGATATTCCATCGTACGTAAGTACCACAATTTTTTGAACCATTTTTATATTTCCTGGGATATTTAAGGTGTACCCAAGTTGAGGTCCTTGTAAGCAGTGCAGCCCTAAATTTTGTGGTGGCTGTGTCTTTTTGATTTTCAGTTTTCCCAAGGTATATTCCCTAGACTGGAAGTGCCCTTGGCTCTGTAGCTCTGTTGTTTACTTGTTTTAGGGAACAAAATGCACTCCTCCAGAGACGCAGTTGGCAATTTACATCCCGCCCATCAGCATAACAAGGCTCCCTGTTCTCTAGGGCCTGTCTTGCCTTTCTGGTTTTTACACATTTTGTGGATGTCCCTTTTGACCGGTGGGAAGTGATACTTCTGTGTAGTGCAGAATTGCATTGCCCGCTTGCTTGCTTGGCCAAAAAGGGCGTATGCGTTTTCTCCTGAATATATTCAGGAGAAAACGCATACGCCCTTTTTGGCCAAGTGCATCATTGTCGAAGTTGTGCCCCTCTTCTTGTGCTTTATAGGCGATTCCAACGTACCTCTTGAAATCTGTTTCCTGCTAGTCTGCCTCGCTTTCAAGTCCGCCTCGTTGCCTTCCCTCAACAGATTTTTGGACGATAGTTGTCCTTTATTACTCGGCCAGTTTGTGAATTGCTGTGCCCCTGACCTCCATTTTTCAACTCGTTATTTGTGAGCTGACCGCAAGTCCAAAATTTTGGTTCAGGACCTATGCTGGTTCCCGGTGGGGGGTTGAGACATTGGTTAATTCTTCTTCCTGCCGGGAAGTTAGAGTGATATGTGCCCGTCCAAATGCCTAACAGCTACTCTCTCATTGGTTCTCCCTCTTCCCTTTCATCCTCTGCCAAATTGGCAACCTGTGCGAACCAGGAGGTTAAAGGGGCTGTCTCTCCAAGTTGGGAGATTGATAGTAAAGCAGATGGAAAGTCAAACCGGAGCACCAGGAGAGGGACTATTCGTTGAGTTTTAGAAACCTTTCGTATTCACAGTGTGTCCGTTCTTTAGGTTTCCCGTACATGTTATAACTGTAGTAATATTCCCTTCAACCAGGAGAGTTGGGACCCATGGAATGGGTGCCAGGCATTTGGGCTTTAAAGGGTCTGCATTTGCTCACCCAATCTCACCAATCGTCTCAGTCCCAAGTGTACCTCCTTATGCCACATCCAGCTGTCATTGTAGATAGGGTCATTCCAGGTTTCATCAGAGATGCTGAAGGAATTGTAAAGAATTTCCCAGTTTTTTTGTTTTGTTTTTGAAATTCCTTTTTAGAGTGGGTTTGAGCTGATTCTCGCTGCCATGTTTATGCCAGTCTAGACACACTTGATTCCCTTACGGAGACATATCAATACATAGGTTTTAAGATTTTTACTTGTCAGATATATTCCTCTGCGGGAAATATGGGGTTTTGAGTCCCTTTCACTGAGGAAGGTGTAGGTCTTGTCTATTCCATAGTTGGTTTTTGGAACGGTACCTCTGCTTATATCAAACTCTGGTTTTATGCATCACCCCACCTCTCCTTCCCCCTTAAGCAGGCATAAGAGTGTTTTCTAAATGTGAGACACTGTTCTCTTTCCTAACTCAGTTCAAGTGTAGCCATGTTTACAGGATCTTCATAAGTGATATCTTATGATAAGTTTCTGTTTCTGTGTGACTTATTTCACTTAGAATCATCGTACCTGAATCCACCCATTTTGCTGCTACTGGTCTTATGACATTGATTTCATGGCTGAGGGATATCCCATCATACGTAAGTACCACAATTTTTTGAACCATTTTTATATTTCCTGGGATATTTAAGGTGTACCCAAGTTGAGGTCCTTGTAAGCAGTGCAGCCCTAAATTTTGGGGTGGCTGTGTCTTTTTGATTTTCAGTTTTCCCAAAGTATATTCCCTAGACTGGAAGTGCCCTTGGCTCTGTAGCTCTGTTCTTTACTTGTTTTAGGGAACACAATGCACTCCTCCAGAGAGGCAGTTGGCAATTTACATCCCGCCCATCAGCATAACAAGGCTCCCTGTTCTCCAGGGCCTGTCTTGCTTTTCTGGTTTTTACACATTTTGTGGATGTCCCTTTTAACCGGTGGGAAGTGATACTTCTTTGTAGTGCAGATTTGCATTGCCCGCTTGCTTGCTTGGGCAAAAAGGGTGTATGCGTTTTCTGCTGATTATATTCAGGAGAAAACACATACGCCCTTTTTGGCCAAGTGCATCATTGTCGAAGTTGTGCCCATCTTCCTGTGCTTTAAAGGTGATTCCAACGTACCTCTTGATATCTGTTTCCTGCTATTCTGCCTCGCTTTCAAGTCCGCCTCGTTGCCTTCCCTCAACAGATTTTTGGACGATAGTTGTCCTTTATTACTCGGCCAGTTTGTGAATTGCTGTGCCCCTGAGCTCCAATTTCCAACTCGTTTTTGGTGAGCTGACCGCAAGTCCGAAATTTTGGTTCAGGACCTATGCTGGTTTCCGGTGGGTGGCTTAGACTTTGGTTAATTCTTCTTCCTGCCGGGAAATTACAGTGATATGTGCCCGTTCAAATGCCTAACATCTACTCTCTCATTGGTTCTCCCTCTTCCCTTTCATCCTCTGCCAAATTGGCAACCTGTGCGAACCAGGAGGTTAAAGGGGCTGTCTCTCCAAGTTGGGAGGATGATAGTAAAGCAGGTGTAAAGTCAAACCAGAGCACCAGGAGACGGTCTATTCGTTGAGTTTTAGAAACCTTTCGTATTCACAGTGTGTCCATTGTCTAGGTTTGCCATACATGTTATAGCTGTAGTAATATTCCCTTCAACCTGGAGAGTTGGGACCCATGGAATGGGTGCCATGCATTATTGCTTTAAAGGGTCTGCATTTGCTCACCCAATCTCACCAATCGTCTCAGTCCCAAGTGTCCAGCCATATGCCACATCCAGCTGTCGTTGTAGATAGGGTCATTCCAGGTTTCATCAGAGACCCTGAAGGAATTGTAAAGAATTTCCCAGTTTTTTTGTTTTGTTTTTGAAATTCCTTTTTATAGGGGGTTTGAGCTGATTCTCGCTACCATGTTTATGCCAGTCTAGACACACTTGATTCCCTTACGGAGACATATCAATACATAGGTTTTAAGATTCTTACTAGTCAGATATATTCCTCTGCGGGAAATATGGGGTTTTGAGTCCCTTTCACTGAGGAAGGTGTAGGACTTGTCTATTCCATAGTTGGTTTTTGGAACGGTACCTGTGCTTATATCAAACTCTGGTTTTATGCATCACCCCACCTCTCCTTCCCCCTTAAGCAGGCATAAGGGTGTTTTCTAAATGTGAAACACTGTTCTCTTTCCTAACTCAGTTCAAGTGTAGCCATGTTTACAGGATCTTCTTAAGTGGTATCTTATGATAAGTTTCTTTTTCTGTGTGACTTATTTCACTTAGAATCATCGTACCTGAATCCACCCATTTTGCTGCTACTGGTCTTATGACATTGATTTCATGGCTGAGGGATATTCCTTCCTACGTAAGTACCACAATTTTTAGAACGATTTTTATATTTCCTGGGATATTTAAGGTGTACCCAAGTTGAGGTCCTTGTAAGCAGTGCAGCCCTAAATTTTGGGGTGGCTCTGTCTTATTGATTTTCAGTTTTCCCAAGGTATATTCCCTAGATTGGAAGTGCCCTTGGCTCTGTAGCTCTGTTGTTTACTTGTTTTAGGAAACACAATGCACTCCTCCAGAGAGGCAGGTGGCAATTTACATCCCGCCCATCAGCATAACAAGGCTCCCTGTTCTCCAGGGCCTGTCTTGCCTTTCTGGTTTTTACACATTTTGTGGATGTCCCTTTTGACCGGTGGGAAGTGATACTTCTTTGTAGTGCAGATTTGCATTGCCCGCTTGCTTGATTGGCCAAAAAGGGTGTATGCGTTTTCTCCTGAATATATTCAGGAGAAAATGTATACGCCCTTTTTGGGCAAGTGCATCATTGTCGAAGTTGTGCCACTCTTCCTGTGCTTTAAAGGCGATTCCAAGGTACCTCTTGAAATCTGTTTCCTGCTATTCTGCCTCACTTCCAAGTCCGCCTCGTTGCCTTCCCTCAACAGATTTCTGGACGATAGTTGTCCTTTATTACTCGGCCAGTTTGTGAATTGCTGGGCCCCTGAGCTCCATTTTTCAAATCGTTTTTGGTGAGCTGACCGCAAGTCCAAAATTTTGGTTCAGGACCTATACTGGTTCCCGATGGGAGGCTGAGACGTTGGTTAATTCTTCTTCCTGCCGGGAAGTTAGAGTGATATGTGCCCGTCCAAATGCCTAACAGCTACTCTCTAATTGGTCCTCCCTCTTCCCTTTCATCCTCTGCCAAATTGGCAACCTGTGCAAACCAGGAGGTTAAAGGGGCTTTCTCTCCAAGTTGGGAGGCTGATAGTAAAGCAGATGGAAAGTCAAACCAGAGCACCAGGAGAGGGACTATTCGTTGAGTTTTAGAAACATTTTGTATTCACAGTGTGTCCGTTCTCTAGGTTTCCCATACATGTTATAGCTGTAGTAATATTCCCTTCTACCGGGAGAGTTGGGACCCATTGAATGGGTGCCAGGCATTTGTGCTTTAAAGGGTCTGCATTTGCTCACCCAATCTCACAAATCGTCTCAGTCCCAAGTGTCCCTCCTTATGCCACATCCCGCTGTCCTTGTAGATAGGGTCATTCCAAGTTTCATCAGAGACCCTGAAGGAATTGTAAAGAATTTCCCAGTTTTTTTGTTTTGTTTTTGAAATTCCTTTTTAGAGTGGGTTTGAGCTGATTCTCGCTGCCATGTTTATGCCAGTCTAGACACACTTCATTCTCTTACGGAGACATATCAATACATAGGTTTTAAGATTCTTACTAGTCAGATATATTCCTCTGCGGGAAATATGGGGTTTTGAGTCCCTTTCACTGAGGAAGGTGTAGGTCTTGTCTATTCCATAGTTGGTTTTTGGAACGGTACCTGTGCTTATATCAAACTCTGGTTTTATGCATCACCCCACCTCTCCTTCCCCCTTAAGCAGGCATAAGAGTGTTTTCTAAATGTGAGACACTGTTCTCTTTCCTAACTCAGATCAAGTGTAGCCATGTTTACAGGATCTTCATAAGTGATATCTTATGATAAGTTTATTTTTCTGTGTGACTTATTTCACTTAGAATCATCGTACCTGAATCCACCCATTTTGCTGCTACTGGTCTTATGACATTGATTTCATGGCTGAGGGATATTCCATCGTACGTAAGTACCACAATTTTTTGAACCATTTTTATATTTCCTGGGATACTTAAGGTGTACCCAATTTGAGGTCTTTGTAAGCAGTGCAGCCCTAAATTTTGGGGTGGCTCTGTCTTATTGATTTTCAGTTTTCCCAAGGTATATTCCCTAGACTGGAAGTGCCCTTGGCTCAGTAGCTCCGTTCTTTACTTGTTTTAGGGAACACAATGTACTCTTCCAGAGAGGCAGTTGTCAATTTACATGCCGCCCATCAGCATAACAAGGCTCCCTGTTCTCCAGGGCCTGTCTTGCCTTTCTGGTTTTTACACATTTTGTGGATGTCCCTTTTGACCGGTGGGAAGTGATACTTCTTTGTAGTACAGATTTGCATTGCCCGCTTGCTTGCTTGGCCAAAAAGGGCGTATGCGTTTTCTCCTGAATATATTCAGGAGAAAACGCATATGCCCTTTTTGGCAAAATGCATCATTGTCGAAGTTGTGCCCCTCTTCCTGTGCTTTAAAGGCGATTCCAACGTACCTCTGGAAATCTGTTTCCTGCTATTCTGCCTCGCTTTCAAGTCCGCCTCGTTGCCTTCCCTCAACAGATTTTTGGACGATACTTGTCCTTTATTACTTGGCCAGTTTGTGAATTGCTGTGCCCCTGAGCTCCATTTTTCAACTCGTTTTTTGTGAGCTGACCGCAAGTCCAAAATTTTGGTTCAGGACCTATGCTGGTTCCCGGTGGGTGGCTGAGACTTTGGTTAATTCTTCTTCCTGCTGGGAAATTACAGAGATATGTGCCCGTCCAAATGCCTAACAGCTACTCTCTCATTGGTTCTCTCTCTTCCCTTTCCTCCTCTGCCAAATGGGCAACCTGTGTGAACTGGGAGGTTAAAGGGGCTGTCTCTCCAAGTTGGGAGGTTGATAGTAAAGCTGATGGAAAGTCAAAACGGAGCACCAGGAGACGGACTATTCGTTGAGTTTTAGAAACCTTTCGTATTCACAGTGTGTCCGTTCTCTAGGTTTCCCGTACGTGTTATAACTGTAGTAATATTCCCTTCAACCTGGAGAGTTGGGACCCATGGAATGGGTGCCATGCATTATTGCTTTAAAGGGTCTGCATTTGCTCACCCACTCTCACCAATCCTCTCAGTCCCAAGTGTCCAGCCTTATGCCACATCCAGCTGTCGTTGTAGATAGGGTCATTCCAGGTTTCATCAGAGACCCTGAAGGAATTGTAAAGAATTTCCCAGTTTTTTTGTTTTGTTTTTGAAATTCCTTTTTATAGTGGGTTTGAGCTGATTCTCACTGCCATGTTTATGCCAGTCTAGACACACTTCATTCCCTTACAGAGACATATCAATACATAGGTTTTAAGATTCTTACTAGTCAGATATATTCCTCTGCGGGAAATATGGGATTTTGAGTCCCTTTCACTGAGGAAGGTGTAGGTCTTGTCTATTCCATAGTTGGTGTTTGGAACGGTACCTGTGCTTATATCAAACTCTGGTTTTATGCATCACCCCATCTCTCCTTCCCCCTTAAGCAGGCATAAGTGTGTTTTCTAAATGTGAGACACTGTTCTCTTTCCTAACTCAGTTCAAGTGTAGCCATGTTTATAGGGCCTTCATAAGTGATATCTTATGATAAGTTTCTTTTTCTGTGTGACTTATTTCACTTAGAATCATCGTACCTGAATCCACCCATTTTGCTGCTACTGGTCTTATGACATTGATTTCATGGCTGAGGGATATTCCATCGTACGTAAGTAACACAATATTTTGAACCATTTTTATATTTCCTGGGATACTTAAGGTGTATCCAAGTTGAGGTCCTTGTAAGCAGTGTAGCCCTAAATTTTGGGGTGGCTCTGTCTTATTGATTTTCAGTTCTCCCGAGGTATATTCCCTAGACTGGAAGTGCCCTTGGCTCTCTAGCTCTGTTCTTTACTTGTTTTAGGGAACACAGTGCACTCCTCCAGAGAGGCAGTTGGCAATTTACATCCCGCCCATCAGCATAACAAGGCTCCCTCTTCTCCAGGGCCTGTCTTGCCTTTCTGGTTTTTACACATTTTGTGGATGTCCCTTTTGACCAGTGGGAAGTGATACTTCTTTGTAGTGCAGATTTGCATTGCCCGCTTGCTTGCTTGGCCAAAAAGGGCGTATGCATTTTCTCCTGAATATATTCAGGAGAAAACGCATACGCACTTTTTGGCCAAGTGCATCATTGTCGAAGTTGTGCCCCTCTTCCTGTGCTTTAAAGGCGATTCCAACGTACCTCTTGAAATCTGTTTCCTGCTATTCTGCCTCGCTTTCAAGTCTGCCTCGTTGCCTTTCCTCAACAGATTTTTGGCCGATAGTTGTCCTTTATTACTCGGCCAGTTTGTGAATTGCTGTGCCCCTGAGCTCCATTTTTCAACTCGTTTTTGGTGAGCTGACCGCAAGTCCAAAATTTTGGTTCAGGACCTATACTGGTTCCCGGTGGGTGGCTGAGACTTTGGTTAATTTTTCTTCCTGCCGGGAAATTACAGTGATATGTGCCCGTCCAAATGCCTAACAGCTACTCTCTCATTGGTTCTCCCTCTTCCCTTTCATCCTCTGCCAAATTGGCAACCTGTGCGAACCAGGAGGTTAAAGGGGCTGTCTCTCCAAGTTGGGAGGTTGATAGTAAAGCAGATGGAAAGTCAAACCGGAGCACCAGGAGAGGGACTATTCATTGAGTTTTAGAAACCTTTCGTATACACAGTGTGTCCGTTCTCTAGGTTTCCCATACATGTTATAACTGTAGTAATATTCCCTTCAACCTGGAGAGTTGGGACCCATGGAATGGGTGCCATGCATTATTGCTTTAAAGTGTCTGCATTTGCTCACCCAATCTCACCAATTCTCTCAGTCCCAAGTGTCCAGCCTTATGCCACATCCAGCTGTCGTTGTAGATAGGGTCATTCCAGGTTTCATCAGAGACCCTGAAGGAATTGTAAAGAATTTCCCAGTTTTCTTGTTCTGTTTTTGAAATTCCTTTTTATAGTGGGTTTGAGCTGATTCTCGCTGCCATGTTTATGTCAGTCTAGACACACTTGATTCCCTTACAGAGACATATCAATACATAGGTTTTAAGATTCTTACTAGTCAGATATATTCCTCTGCGGGAAATATGTGGTTTTGAGTCCCTTTCACTGAGGAAGGTGTAGGTCTTGTCTATTCCATAGTTGGTTTTTGGAACGGTACCTGTGCTTATATCAAACTCTGGTTTTATGCATCACCCCACCTCTCCTTCCCCCTAAGCAGGCATAAGAGTGTTTTCTAAATGTGAGACACTGTTCTCTTTCCTAACTCAGTTCAAGTGTAGCCATGTTTACAGGATCTTCATAAGTGATATCTTATGATAAGTTTCTTTTTCTGTGTGACTTATTTCACTTAGAATCATCGTACCTGAATCCACCCATTTTGCTGCTACTGGTCTTATGACATTGATGTCATGGCTGAGGGATATTCCATCGTACTTAAGTAACACAATTTTTTGAACCATTTTTATATTTCCTGGTGTACTTAAGGTGTACCCAAATTGAGGTCCTTGTAAGCAGTGCAGCCCTAAATTTTGGGGTGGCTCTTTCTTATTGATTTTCCATTTTCCCAAGGTGTATTCCCTAGACTGGAAGTGCCCTTGGCTCTGTAGCTCTGTTGTTTACTTGTTTTAGGGAACACAATGCACTCCTCCAGAGAGGCAGTTGGCAATTTACATCCCGCCCATCAGCATAACAAGGCTCCCTGTTCTCCAGGGCCTGTCTTGCCTTTCTGGTTTTTACACATTTTGTGGATGTCCCTTTTGACCGGTGGGAAGTGATACATCTTTGTAGTGCAGATTTGCATTGCCCGCTTGCTTGCTTGGCCAAAAAGGGCGTATGCGTTTTCTCCTGAATATATTCAGGAGAAAACGCATACGCCCTTTTTGGCCAAGTGCATCATTGTCGAAGTTTTGCCCCTCTTCCTGTGCTTTAAAGGCGATTCCAACGTACCTCTTGAAATCTGTTTCCTGCTATTCTGCCTCGCTTTCAAGTCCGCCTCGTTGCCTTCCCTCAACAGATTTTTGGACGATACTTGTCCTTTATTACTTGGCCAGTTTGTGAATTGCTGTGCCCCTGAGCTCCATTTTTCAACTCGTTTTTTGTGAGCTGACCGCAAGTCCAAAATTTTGGTTCAGGACCTATGCTGGTTCCCGGTGGGTGGCTGAGACTTTGGTTAATTCTTCTTCCTGCCGGGAAATTACAGAGATATGTGCCCGTCCAAATGCCTAACAGCTACTCTCTCATTGGTTCTCTCTCTTCCCTTTCATCCTCTGCCAAATGGGCAACCTGTGTGAACTGGGAGGTTAAAGGGGCTGTCTCTCCAAGTTGGGAGGTTGATAATAAAGCTGATGGAAAGTCAAAACGGAGCACCAGGAGACGGACTATTCGTTTAGTTTTAGAAACCTTTCGTATTCACAGTGTGTCCGTTCTCTAGGTTTCCCGTACGTGTTATAACTGTAGTTATATTCCCTTCAACCAGGAGAGTTGGGACCCATGGAATGGGTGCCATGCATTATTGCTTTAAAGGGTCTGCATTTGCTCACCCACTCTCATCAATCCTCTCAGTCCCAAGTGTCCAGCCTTATGCCACATCCAGCTTTCGTTGTAGATAGGGTCATTCCAGGTTTCATCAGAGACCCTGAAGGAATTGTAAAGAATTTCCCAGTTTTTTTGTTTTGTTTTTGAAATTCCTTTTTATAGTGGGTTTGAGCTGATTCTCGCTGCCATGTTTATGCCAGTCTAGACACACTTGATTCCCTTACAGAGACATATCAATACATAGGTTTTAAGATTCTTACTAGTCAGATATATTCCTCTGCGGGAAATATGTGGTTTTGAGTCCCTTTCACTGAGGAAGGTGTAGGTCTTGTCTATTCCATAGTTGGTTTTTGGAACGGTACCTGTGCTTATATCAAACTCTGGTTTTATGCATCACCCCACCTCTCCTTCCCCCTAAGCAGGCATAAGAGTGTTTTCTAAATGTGAGACACTGTTCTCTTTCCTAACTCAGTTCAAGTGTAGCCATGTTTACAGGATCTTCATAAGTGATATCTTATGATAAGTTTCTGTTTCTGTGTGACTTATTTCACTTAGAATCATCGTACCTGAATCCACCCATTTTGCTGCTACTGGTCTTATGACATTGATGTCATGGCTGAGGGATATTCCATCGTTCTTAAGTAACACAATTTTTTGAACCATTTTTATATTTCCTGGTGTACTTAAGGTGTACCCAAATTGAGGTCCTTGTAAGCAGTGCAGCCCTAAATTTTGGGGTGGCTCTGTCTTATTGATTTTCCGTTTTCCCAAGGTGTATTCCCTAGACTGGAAGTGCCCTTGGCTCTGTAGCTCTGTTGTTTACTTGTTTTAGGGAACACAATGCACTCCTCCAGAGAGGCAGTTGGCAATTTACATCCCGCCCATCAGCATAACAAGGCTCCCTGTTCTCCAGGGCCTGTCTTGCCTTTCTGGTTTTTACACATTTTGTGGATGTCCCTTTTGACCCGTGGGAAGTGATACATCTTTGTAGTGCAGATTTGCATTGCCCGCTTGCTTGCTTGGCCAAAAAGGGCGTATGCGTTTTCTCCTGAATATATTCAGGAGAAAACGCATACGCCCTTTTTGGCCAAGTGCATCATTGTCGAAGTTGTGCCCCTCTTCCTGTGCTTTAAAGGCGATTCCAACGTACCTCTTGAAATCTGTTTCCTGCTATTCTGCCTCGCTTTCAAGTCCGCCTCGTTGCCTTCCCTCAACAGATTTTTGGACGATAGTTGTCCTTTATTACTCGGCCAGTTTGTGAATTGCTGTGCCCCTGACCTCCATTTTTCAACTCGTTATTTGTGAGCTGACCGCAAGTCCAAAATTTTGGTTCAGGACCTATGCTGGTTCCCGGTGGGGGGCTGAGACTTTGGTTAATTCTTCTTCCTGCCGGGAAATTACAGTGATATGTGCCCGTCCAAATGCCTAACAGCTACTCTCTCATTGGTTCTCCCTCTTCCCTTTCATCCTCTGCCAAATTGGAAACCTGTGAGAACCAGGAGGTTAAAGGGGCTGTCTCTCCAAGTTGGGAGATTGATAGTAAAGCAGATGGAATGTCAAACCGGAGCACCAGGAGAGGGACTATTCGTTGAGTTTTAGAAACCTTTCGTATTCACAGTGTGTCCGTTCTTTAGGTTTCCCGTACATGTTATAACTGTAGTAATATTCCCTTCGACCTGGAGAGTTGGGACCCATGGAATGGGTGCCAGGCATTTGGGCTTTAAAGTGTCTGCATTTGCTCACCCAATCTCACCAATCGTCTCAGTCCCAAGTGTACCTCCTTATGCCACATCCAGCTGTCATTGTTGATAGGGTCATTCCAGGATTCATCAGAGATGCTGAAGGAATTGTAAAGAATTTCCCAGTTTTTTTGTTTTGTTTTTGAAATTCCTTTTTATAGTGGGTTTGAGCTGATTCTCGCTGCCATGTTTATGCCAGTCTAGACACACTTGATTCCCTTACGGAGACATATCAATACATAGGTTTTAAGATTTTTACTTGTCAGATATATTCCTCTGCGGGAAATATGGGGTTTTGAGTCCCTTTCACTGAGGAAGGTGTAGGTCTTGTCTATTCCATAGTTGGTTTTTGGAACGGTACCTGTGCTTATATCAAACTCTGGTTTTATGCATCACCCCACCTCTCCTTCCCCCTTAAGCAGGCATAAGAGTGTTTTCTAAATGTGAGACACTGTTCTCTTTCCTAACTCAGTTCAAGTGTAGCCATGTTTACAGGATCTTCATAAGTGATATCTTATGATAAGTTTCTTTTTCTGTGTGACTTATTTCACTTAGAATCATCGTACCTGAATCCACCCATTTTGCTGCTACTGGTCTTATGACATTGATTTCATGGCTGAGGGATATTCCATCGTACGTAAGTACCACAATTTTTTGAACCATGTTTATATTTTCTGGGATACTTAAGGTGTATCCAAGTTGAGGTCCTTATATGCAGTGCAGCCCTAAATTTTGGGGTGGCTCTGTCTTATTGATTTTCAGTTTTCCCAAGGTATATTCCATAGACTGGAAGTGCCCTTGGCTCTGTAGCTCTGTTCTTTACTTGTTTTAGGGAACACAATGCACTCCTCCAGAGAGGCAGTTGGCAATTTACATCCCGCCCATCAGCATAACAAGGCTCCCTGTTCTCCAGGGCCTGTCTTGCTTTTCTGGTTTTTACACATTTTGTGGATGTCCCTTTTAACCGGTGGGAAGTGATACTTCTTTGTAGTGCAGATTTGCATTGCCCGCTTGCTTGCTTGGGCAAAAAGGGCGTATGCGTTTTCTGCTGATTATATTCAGGAGAAAACACATACGCCCTTTTTGGCCAAGTGCATCATTGTCGAAGTTTTGCCCCTCTTCCTGTGCTTTAAAGGTGATTCCAACGTACCTCTTGATATCTGTTTCCTGCTATTCTGCCTCGCTTTCAAGTCCGCCTCGTTGCCTTCCCTCAACAGATTTTTGGACGATAGTTGTCCTTTATTACTCGGCCAGTTTGTGAATTGCTGTGCCCCTGAGCTCCAATTTCCAACTCGTTTTTGGTGAGCTGACCGCAAGTCCGAAATTTTGGTTCAGTACCTATGCTGATTTCCGGTGGGGGGCTTAGACTTTGGTTAATTCTTCTTCCTGCCGGGAAATTACAGTGATATGTGCCCGTTCAAATGCCTAACATCTACTCTCTCATTGGTTCTCCCTCTTCCCTTTCATCCTCTGCCAAATTGGCAACCTGTGCGAACCAGGAGGTTAAAGGGGCTGTCTCTCCAAGTTGGGAGGATGATAGTAAAGCAGGTGTAAAGTCAAACCGGAGCACCAGGAGACGGACTATTCGTTGAGTTTTAGAAACCTTTCGTATTCACAGTGTGTCCGTTGTCTAGGGTACCCGTACATGTTATAGCTGTAGTAATATTCCCTTCAACCTGGAGAGTTGGGACCCATGGAATGGGTGCCATGCATTATTGCTTTAAAGGGTCTGCATTTGCTCACCAAATCTCACCAATCCTCTCAGTCCCAAGTGTCCAACCTTATGCCACATCCAGCTGTCGTTGTAGATATGGTCATTCCAGGTTTCATCAGAGACCCTGAAGGAATTGTAAAGAATTTCCGAGTTTTTTTGTTTTGTTTTTGAAATTCCTTTTTATAGGGGGTTTGAGCTGATTCTCGCTGCCATGTTTATGCCAGTCTAGACACACTTGATTCCCTTACGGAGACATATCAATACATAGGTTTTAAGATTCTTACTAGTCAGATATATTCCTCTGCGGGAAATATGTGGTTTTGAGACCCTTTCACTGAGGAAGGTGTAGGTCTTGTCTATTCCATAGTTGGTTTTTGGAACGGTACCTGTGCTTATATCAAACTCTGGTTTTATGCATCACCCCACCTCTCCTTCCCCCTTAAGCAGGCATAAGAGTGTTTTCTAAATGTGAGACACTGTTCTCTTTCCTAACTCAGTTCAAGTGTAGCCATGTTTACAGGATATTCATAAGTGATATCTTATGATAAGTTTCTTTTTCTGTGTGACTTATTTCACTTAGAATCATCGTACCTGAATCCACCCATTTTGCTGCTACTGGTCTTATGACATTGATTTCATGGCTGAGGGATATTCCATCGTACGTAGGTAACACAATTTTTTGAACCATTTTTATATTTCCTGGGATACTTAAGGTGTATCCAAGTTGAGGTCCTTGTAAGCAGTGCAGCCCTAAATTTTGGGGTGGCTCTGTCTTATTGATTTTCAGTTCTCCCGAGGTATATTCCCTAGACTGGAAGTGCCCTTGGCTCTCTAGCTCTGTTCTTTACTTGTTTTAGGGAACACAGTGCACTCCTCCAGAGAGGCAGTTGGCAATTTACATCCCGCCCATCAGCATAACAAGGCTCCCTGTTCTCTAGGGCCTGTCTTGCCTTTCTGGTTTTTACACATTTTGTGGATGTCCCTTTGGACCGGTGGGAAGTGATACTTCTGTGTAGTGCAGAATTGCATTGCCCGCTTGCTTGCTTGGCCAAAAAGGGCGTATGCGTTTTCTCCTGAATATATTCAGGAGAAAACGCATACGCCCTTTTTGGCCAAGTGCATCATTGTCGAAGTTGTGCCCCTCTTCCTGTGCTTTAAAGGCGATTCCAACGTACCTCTTGAAATCTGTTTCCTGCTAGTCTGCCTCGCTTTCAAGTCCGCCTCGTTGCCTTCCCTCAACAGATTTTTGGACGATAGTTGTCCTTTATTACTCGGCCAGTTTGTGAATTGCTGTGCCCCTGACCTCCATTTTTCAACTCGTTATTTGTGAGCTGACCGCAAGTCCAAAATTTTGGTTCAGGACCTATGCTGGTTCCCGGTGGGGGGTTGAGACATTGGTTAATTCTTCTTCCTGCCGGGAAGTTAGAGTGATATGTGCCCATCCAAATGCCTAACAGCTACTCTCTCATTGGTTCTCCCTCTTCCCTTTCATCCTCTGCCAAATTGGAAACCTGTGCGAACCAGGAGGTTAAAGGGGCTGTCTCTCCAAGTTGGGAGATTGATAGTAAAGCAGATGGAAAGTCAAACCGGAGCACCAGGAGAGGGACTATTCGTTGAGTTTTAGAAACCTTTCGTATTCACAGTGTGTCCGTTCTTTAGGTTTCCCGTACATGTTATAACTGTAGTAATATTACCTTCAACCTGGAGAGTTGGGACCCATGGAATGGGTGCCAGGCATTTGGGCTTTAAAGGGTCTGCATTTGCTCACCCAATCTCACCAATCGTCTCAGTCCCAAGTGTACCTCCTTATGCCACATCCAGCTGTCATTGTAGATAGGGTCATTCCAGGTTTCATCAGAGATGCTGAAGGAATTGTAAAGAATTTCCCAGTTTTTTTGTTTTGTTTTTGAAATTCCTTTTTAGAGTGGGTTTGAGCTGATTCTCGCTGCCATGTTTATGCCAGTCTAGACACACTTGATTCCCTTACGGAGACATATCAATACATAGGTTTTAAGATTTTTACTTGTCAGATATATTCCTCTGCCGGAAATATGGGGTTTTGAGTCCCTTTCACTGAGGAAGGTGTAGGTCTTGTCTATTCCATAGTTGGTTTTTGGAACGGTACCTGTGCTTATATCAAACTCTGGTTTTATGCATCACCCCACCTCTCCTTCCCCCTTAAGCAGGCATAAGAGTGTTTTCTAAATGTGAGACACTGTTCTCTTTCCTAACTCAGTTCAAGTGTAGCCATGTTTACAGGATCTTCATAAGTGATATCTTATGATAAGTTTCTGTTTCTGTGTGACTTATTTCACTTAGAATCATCGTACCTGAATCCACCCATTTTGCTGCTACTGGTCTTATGACATTGATTTCATGGCTGAGGGATATCCCATCATACGTAAGTACCACAATTTTTTGAACCATTTTTATATTTCCTGGGATATTTAAGGTGTACCCAAGTTGAGGTCCTTGTAAGCAGTGCAGCCCTAAATTTTGGGGTGGCTGTGTCTTATTGATTTTCAGTTTTCCCAAAGTATATTCCCTAGACTGGAAGTGCCCTTGGCTCTGTAGCTCTGTTCTTTACTTGTTTTAGGGAACACAATGCACTCCTCCAGAGAGGCAGTTGGCAATTTACATCCCGCCCATCAGCATAACAAGGCTCCCTGTTCTCCAGGGCCTGTCTTGCTTTTCTGGTTTTTACACATTTTGTGGATGTCCCTTTTGACGGGTGGGAAGTTATACTTCTTTGTAGTGCAGATTTGCATTGCCCGCTTGCTAGCTTGGCCAAAAAGGGCGTATGCGTTTTCTCCTGAATATATTCAGGAGAAAACGCATACGCCCTTTTTGGCCAAGTGCATCATTGTCGAAGTTGTGCCCCTCTTCCTGTGCTTTAAACGTGATTCCAACGTACCTCTTGAAATCTGTTTCCTGCTATTCTGCCTCGCTTTCAAGTCCGCCTCGTTGCCTTCCCTCAATAGATTTTTGGATGATAGTTGTCCTTTATTACTCGGCCAGTTTGTGAATTGCTGTGCCCCTGAGCTCCATTTTTCAACTCGTTTTTGGTGAGCTGACCGCAAGTCCAAAATTTTGGTTCAGGACCTATACTGGTTCCCGGTGGGTGGCTGAGACTTTGGTTAATTCTTCTTCCTGCCGGGAAATTACAGTGATATGTGCCCGTCCAAATGCCTAACAGCTACTCTCTCATTGGTTCTCCCTCTTCCCTTTCATCCTCTGCCAAATTGGAAACGTGTGTGAACCCGGAGGTTAAAGGGGCTGTATCTCCAAGATGGGAGGTTGATAGTAAAGCAGATGAAAAGTCAAACCGGAGCACCAGGAGAGGGACTATTCGTTGAGTTTTAGAAATCTTTCGTATTCACTGTGTGTCCATTCTCTAGGTTTCCCGTACATGTTATAGCTGTAGTAATATTCCCTTCAACCTGGAGAGTTGGGGCCCATGGAATGGGTGCCAGGCATTTGTGATTTAAAGGGTCTGCATTTGCCCACCCAATCTCACCAATCGTCTCAGTCCCAAGTGTCCCTACTTATGCCACATCCAGCTGTCGTTTTAGATAAGGTCATTCCAGGTTTCATCAGGGACCCTGAAGGAATTGTAAAGAATTTCCCATGTTTTTGTTTTGTTTTTGAAATTCCTTTTTATAGTGGGTTTGAGCTGATTCTCGCTGCCATGTTTATGCCAGTCTAGACACACTTGTTTCCCTTACGGAGACATATCAATACATAGGTTTTAAGATTCTTACTAGTCAGAGATATTCCTCTGTGGGAAATATGGGGTTTTGAGTCCCTTTCACTGAGGAAGGTGTAGGTTTGTCTATTCCCTAGTTGGTTTTTGGAACGGTACTTGTCCTTATATCAAACTCTGGTTTTATGCATCAACCCACCTCTCTTTCCCCCTTAAGCAGGCATAAGAGTGTTTTCTAAATATGAGACACTGTTCTCTTTCCTAACTCAGTTCAAGTGAAGCCATGTTTATAGTATCATCATAAGTGATAACTTATGATACGTTTCTTTTTCTGTGTGATTTATTTCACTTAGAATCATCGTACCTGAATCCACCCATTTTGCTGCTACTGGTCTTATGACATTGATTTCATGGCTGAGGGATATTCCATCGTACGTAAGTACCACAATTTTTTGAACGATTTTTATATTTCCTGGGATACTTAAGGTGTATCCAAGTTGAGGTCTTTGTAAGCAGTGCAGCCGTAATTTTGTGGTGGCTCTGTATTATTGATTTTCAATTTTCCCAAGGTATATTCCCTAGACTGGAAGTGCCCTTGGCTCTGTAGCTCTGTTCTTTACTTGTTTTAGGGAACGCAATGCATTCATCCAGAGAGGCAGTTGGCAATTTACATCCCTCCCATCAGCATAACAAGGCTCCCTGTTCTCCAGGGCCTGTCTTGCCTTTCTGGTTTTTACACATTTTGTGGATGTCCCTTTTGACCCGTGGGAAGTGATACCTCTTTGTAGTGCAGATTTGCATTGCCCGCTTGCTTGCTTGGCCAAAAAGGGCGTATGCGTTTTCTCCTGAATATATTCAGGAGAAAACGCATACGCCCTTTTTGGACAAGGGCATCATTTTCGAAGTTGTGCCCCTCTTCCTGTGCTTTAAAGGCAATTCCAACGTACCTCTTGAAATCTGTTTCCTGCTATTCTGCCTCGCTTTCAACTCCGCCTCGTTGCCTTCCCTCAACAGATTTTTGGACGATAGTTGTCCTTTATTACTCGGCCAGTTTGTGAATTGCTGTGCCCCTGAGCTCCATTTTTCAACTCGTTTTAGGTGAGCTGATCGCAAGTCCAAAATTTTGGTTCAGGACCTATACTGGTTCCCGGTGGGTGGCTGAGACTTTGGTTAATTCTTCTTCCTGCCGGGAAATTACAGTGATATGTGCCCGTCCAAATGCCTAACAGCTACTCTCTCATTGGTTCTCCCTCTTCCCTTTCATCCTCTGCCAAATTGGCAACGTGTGTGAACCCGGAGGTTAAAGGGGCTGTATCTCCAAGATGGGAGGTTGATAGTAAAGCAGATGAAAAGTCAAACCGGAGCACCAGGAGAGGGACTATTCATTGAGTTTTAGAAATCTTTCGTATTCACTGTGTGTCCATTCTCTAGGTTTCCCGTACATGTTATAGCTGTAGTAATATTCCCTTCAACCTGGAGAGTTGGGGCCCATGGAATGGGTGCCAGGCATTTGTGATTTAAAGGGTCTGCATTTGCCCACCCAATCTCACCAATCGTCTCAGTCCCAAGTGTCCCTACTTATGCCACATCCAGCTGTCGTTTTAGATAAGGTCATTCCAGGTTTCATCAGGGACCCTGAAGGAATTGTAAAGAATTTCCCAGGTTTTTTGTTTTGTTTTTGAAATTCCTTTTTATAGTGGGTTTGAGCTGATTCTCCCTGCCATGTTTATGCCAGTCTAGACACACTTGTTTCCCTTACGGAGACATATCAATACATAGGTTTTAAGATTCTTACTAGTCAGAGATATTCCTCTGTGGGAAATATGGGGTTTTGAGTCCCTTTCACTGAGGAAGGTGTAGGTTTGTCTATTCCCTAGTTGGTTTTTGGAACGGTACTTGTCCTTATATCAAACTCTGGTTTTATGCATCAACCCACCTCTCTTTCCCCCTTAAGCAGGCATAAGAGTGTTTTCTAAATATGAGACACTGTTCTCTTTCCTAACTCAGTTCAAGTGAAGCCATGTTTATAGGATCATCATAAGTGATAACTTATGATACGTTTCTTTTTCTGTGTGATTTATTTCACTTAGAATCATCGTACCTGAATCCACCCATTTTGCTGCTACTGGTCTTATGACATTGATTTCATGGCTGAGGGATATTCCATCGTACGTAAGTACCACAATTTTTTGAACGATTTTTATATTTCCTGGCATACTTAAGGTGTATCCAAGTTGAGGTCTTTGTAAGCAGTGCAGCCGTAATTTTGTGGTGGCTCTGTATTATTGATTTTCAATTTTCCCAAGGTATATTCCCTAGACTGGAAGTGCCCTTGGCTCTGTAGCTCTGTTCTTTACTTGTTTTAGGGAACGCAATGCATTCATCCAGAGAGGCAGTTGGCAATTTACATCCCTCCCATCAGCATAACAAGGCTCCCTGTTCTCCAGGGCCTGTCTTGCCTTTCTGGTTTTTACACATTTTGTGGATGTCCCTTTTGACCCGTG
Source organism: Hyperoodon ampullatus (assembly GCF_949752795.1). Taxonomy (NCBI): domain Eukaryota; kingdom Metazoa; phylum Chordata; class Mammalia; order Artiodactyla; family Ziphiidae; genus Hyperoodon; species Hyperoodon ampullatus. The sequence continues at coordinate 51,566 of NW_027640481.1, read as the reverse complement.
GGAAGTGATACCTCTTTGTAGTGCAGATTTGCATTGCCCGCTTGCTTGCTTGGCCAAAAAGGGCGTATGCGTTTTCTCCTGAATATATTCAGGAGAAAACGCATACGCCCTTTTTGGACAAGGGCATCATTTTCGAAGTTGTGCCCCTCTTCCTGTGCTTTAAAGGCAATTCCAACGTACCTCTTGAAATCTGTTTCCTGCTATTCTGCCTCGCTTTCAACTCCGCCTCGTTGCCTTCCCTCAACAGATTTTTGGACGATAGTTGTCCTTTATTACTCGGCCAGTTTGTGAATTGCTGTGCCCCTGAGCTCCATTTTTCAACTCGTTTTAGGTGAGCTGATCGCAAGTCCAAAATTTTGGTTCAGGACCTATACTGGTTCCCGGTGGGGGGCTGAGACTTTGGTTAATTCTTCTTCCTGCCGGGAAATTACAGTGATATGTGCCCGTCCAAATGCCTAACAGCTACTCTCTCATTGGTTCTCCCTCTTCTCTTTCATCCTCTGCCAAATTGGCAACCTGTGCGAACCAGGAGGTTAAAGGGGCTGTCTCTCCAAGTTGGGAGGTTGATAGTAAAGCAGATGGAAAGTCAAACCGGAGCACCAGGAGAGGGACTATTCGTTGAGTTTTAGAAACCTTTCGTATTCACAGTGTGTCCGTTCTCTAGGTTTCCCGTACATGTTATAACTGTAGTAATATTCCCTTCAACCTGGAGAGTTGGGACCCATGGAATGTGTGCCATGCATTATTGCTTTAAATGGTCTGCATTTGTTCACCCAATCTCACCAATCCTCTCAGTCCAAAGTGTCCAGCCTTATGCCACATCCAGCTGTCGTTGTAGATAGGGTCATTCCAGGTTTCATCAGAGACCCTGAAGGAATTGTAAAGAATTTCCCAGTTTTTTTGTTTTGTTTTTGAAATTCCTTTTTATAGTGGGTTTGAGCTGATTCTCGCTGCCATGTTTATGCCATTCTAGACACACTTGATTCCCTTACGGAGACATATCAATACATAGGTTTTAATATTCTTACTAGTCAGATATATTCCTCTGTGGGAAATATGGGGTTTTGAGTCCCTTTCACTGAGGAAGGTGTAGGTCTTGTCTATTCCATAGTTGGTTTTTGGAACGGTACCTGTGCTTATATCAAACTCTGGTTTTATGCATCACCCCACCTCTCCTTCCCCCTTAAGCAGGCATAAGAGTGTTTTCTAAATGTGAGGCACTCTTCTCTTTCCTAACTCAGTTCAAGTGTAGCCATGTTTACAGGATCTTCATAAGTGATAACTTATGATAAGTTTCTTTTTCTGTGTGACTTATTTCACTTAGAATCATCGTACCTGAATCCACCCATTTTGCTGCTACTGGTGTTATGACATTGATTTCATGGCTGAGGGATATTCCATCGTACATAAGTACCACAATTTTTGAACCATTTTTATATTTCCTGGGATATTTAAGGTGTACCCAAGTTGAGGTTCTTGTAAGCAGTGCAGCCCAAAATTTTGGGGTGGCTCTGTCTTATTGATTTTCAGTTTTTCCCAGGTATATTCCCTAGACTGGAAGTGCCCTTGGCTCTGTAGCTCTGTTGTTTACTTGTTTTAGGGAACAAAATGCACTCCTCCAGAGAGGCAGTTGGCAATTTACATCCTGTCCATCAGCATAACAAGGCTCCCTGTTCTCCAGGACCAGTCTTGCCTTTCTGGTTTTTACACATTTTGTGGATGTCCCTTTTGACCGGTGGGAAGTGATACTTCTTTGTAGTGCAGATTTGCATTGCCCGCTTGCTTGCTTGGCCAAAAAGGGCGTATGCGTTTTCTCCTGAATATATTCAGGAGAAAACGCATACGCCCTTTTTGGCCAAGTGCATCATTGTCGAAGTTGTGCCCCTCTTCCTGTGCTTTAAAGGCGATTCCAACGTACCTCTTGAAATCTGTTTCCTGCTATTCTGCCTCGCTTTCAAGTCCGCCTCGTTGCCTTCCCTCAACAGATTTTTGGACGATAGTTGTCCTTTATTACTCGGCCAGTTTGTGAATTGCTGTGCCCCTGAGCTCCATTTTTCAACTCGTTTTTGGTGAGCTGACCGCAAGTCCAAAATTTTGGTTCAGGATCTATACTGATTCCCGGTGGGTGGCTGAGACTTTGGTTAATTCTTCTTCCTGCCGGGAAATTACAGTGATATGTGCCCGTCCAAATGCCTAACAGCTACTCTCTCATTGGTTCTCCCTCTTCCCTTTCATCCTCTGCCATATTGGCAACTTGTGCGAACCAGGAGGTTAAAGGGGCTGTCTCTCCAAGTTGGGAGGTTGATAATAAAGCAGATGGAAAGTCAAACCGGAGCACCAGGAGTGGAACTATTCGTTGAGTTTTAGAAACCTTTCGTATTCACAGTGTGTCCGTTCTCTAGGATTCCCGTACATGTTATATCTGTAGTAATATTCCCTTCAACCTGGAGAGTTGGGACCCATGGAATGTGTGCCATGCATTATTGCTTTAAAGGGTCTGCATTTGCTCACCCAATCTCACCAATCCTCTCAGTCCCAAGTGTCCAGCCTTATGCCACATCCAGCTGTCATTGTAGATAGGGTCATTTCAGGTTTCATCAGAGACCCTGAAGGAATTGTAAAGAATTTCCAAGTTTTTTTGTTTTATTTTTGAAATTCCTTTTTATAGTGGGTTTAAGCTGATTCTCGCTGCCATATTTATCCCTGTCTAGACACACTTGATTCCCTTATGGAGACATATCAATACATAGGTTTTAAGATTCTTACTAGTCAGATATACTCCTTTGCGGGAAATATGGGGTTTTGAGTCCCTTTCACTGAGGAAGGTGTAGGTCTTGCCTATTCCATAGTTGGTTTTTGGAACGGTACCTCTGCTTATATCAAACTCTGGTTTTATGCATCACCCCACCTCTCCTTCCCCCTTAAGCAGGCATAAGAGTGTTTTCTAAATGTGAGACACTGTTCTCTTTCCTAACTCAGATCAAGTGTAGCCATGTTTACAGGATCTTCATAAGTGATATCTTATGATAAGTTTCTTTTTCTGTGTGACTTATTTCACTTAGAATCATCGTACCTGAATCCACCCATTTTGCTGCTACTGGTCTTATGACATTGATTTCATGGCTGAGGGATATTCCATCGTATGTAAGTACCAAAATTTTTGGAACCATTTTTATATTTCCTGGGATATTTAAGGTGTACCCAAGTTGAGGTCCTTGTAAGCAGTGCAGCCCTAAATTTTGGGGTGGCTGTGTCTTTTTGATTTTCAGTTTTCCCAAGGTATATTCCCTAGACTGGAAGTGCCCTTGGCTCTGTAGCTCTGTTGTTTACTTGTTTTAGGGAACACAATGCACTCCTCCAGAGAGGCAGTTGGCAATTTACATCCCGCCCATCAGCATAACAAGGCTCCCTGTTCTCCAGGGCCTGTCTTGCCTTTCTGGTTTTTACACATTTTGTGGATGTCCCTTTTGACCGGTGGGAAGTGATACTTCTTTGTAGTGCACATTTGCATTGCCCGCTTGCTTGCTTGGCCAAAAAGGGCGTATGCGTTTTCTCCTGAATATATTCAGGAGAAAACGCATACGCCCTTTTTGGCCAAGTGCATCATTGTCGAAGTTGTGCCCCTCTTCCTGTGCTTTAAAGGCGATTCCAACGTACCTCTTGAAATCTGTTTCCTGCTATTCTGCCTCGCTTTCAAGTCCGCCTCGTTGCCTTCCCTCAACAGATTTTTGGACGATAGTTGTCCTTTATTACTCGGCCAGTTTGTGAATTGCTGTGCCCCTGAGCTCCATTTTTCAACTCGTTTTTGGTTAGCTGACCGCAAGTCCAAAATTTTGGTTCCGGATCTATACTGATTCCCGGTGGGTGGCTGAGACTTTGGTTAATTCTTCTTCCTGCCGGGAAATTACAGTGATATGTGCCCGTCCAAATGCCTAACAGCTACTCTCTCATTGGTTCTCCCTCTTCCCTTTCATCCTCTGCCAAATTGGCAACCTGTGCGAACCAGGAGGTTAAAGGGGCTGTCTCTCCAAGTTGGGAGGTTGATAATAAAGCAGATGGAAAGTCAAACCGGAGCACCAGGAGAGGGACTATTCGTTGAGTTTTAGAAACCTTTCGTATTCACAGTGTGTCCGTTCTCTAGGATTCCCGTACATGTTATATCTGTAGTAATATTCCCTTCAACCTGGAGAGTTGGGACCCATGGAATGTGTGCCATGCATTATTGCTTTAAAGGGTCTGCATTTGCTCACCCAATCTCACCAATCCTCTCAGTCCAAAGTGTCCAGCCTTATGCCACATCCAGCTGTCATTGTAGATAGGGTCATTTCAGGTTTCATCAGAGACCCTGAAGGAATTGTAAAGAATTTCCCAGTTTTTTTGTTTTATTTTTGAAATTCCTTTTTATAGTGGATTTGAGCTAATTCTCGCTGCCATATTTATTCCAGTCTAGACACACTTGATTCCCTTACGGAGACATATCAATACATAGGTTTTAAGATTCTTACTAGTCAGATATACTCCTTTGCGGGAAATATGGGGTTTTGAGTCCCTTTCACTGAGGAAGGTGTAGGTCTTGCCTATTCCATAGTTGGTTTTTGGAACGGTACCTCTGCTTATATCAAACTCTGGTTTTATGCATCACCCCACCTCTCCTTCCCCCTTAAGCAGGCATAAGAGTGTTTTCTAAATGTGAGACACTGTTCTCTTTCCTAACTCAGATCAAGTGTAGCCATGTTTACAGGATCTTCATAAGTGATATCTTATGATAAGTTTCTTTTTCTGTGTGACTTATTTCACTTAGAATCATCGTACCTGAATCCACCCATTTTGCTGCTACTGGTCTTATGACATTGATTTCATGGCTGAGGGATATTCCATCGTATGTAAGTACCAAAATTTTTGGAACCATTTTTATATTTCCTGGGATATTTAAGGTGTACCCAAGTTGAGGTCCTTGTAAGCAGTGCAGCCCTAAATTTTGGGGTGGCTGTGTCTTTTTGATTTTCAGTTTTCCCAAGGTATATTCCCTAGACTGGAAGTGCCCTTGGCTCTGTAGCTCTGTTGTTTACTTGTTTTAGGGAACACAATGCACTCCTCCAGAGAGGCAGTTGGCAATTTACATCCCGCCCATCAGCATAACAAGGCTCCCTGTTCTCCAGGGCCTGTCTTGCCTTTCTGGTTTTTACACATTTTGTGGATGTCCCTTTTGACCGGTGGGAATTGATACTTCTTTGTAGTGCAGATTTGCATTGCCCGCTTGCTTGCTTGGCCAAAAAGGGCGTATGCGTTTTCTCCTGAATATATTCAGGAGAAAACGCATACGCCCTTTTTGGCCAAGTGCATCATTGTCGAAGTTGTGCCCCTCTTCCTGTGCTTTAAAGGCGATTCCAACGTACCTCTTGAAATCTGTTTCCTGCTATTCTGCCTCGCTTTCAAGTCCGCCTCGTTGCCTTCCCTCAACAGATTTTTGGACGATAGTTGTCCTTTATTACTCGGCCAGTTTGTGAATTGCTGTGCCCCTGAGCTCCATTTTTCAACTCGTCTTTGGTGAGCTGACCGCAAGTCCAAAATTTTGGTTCCGGATCTATACTGATTCCCGGTGGGTGGCTGAGACTTTGGTTAATTCTTCTTCCTGCCGGGAAATTACAGTGATATGTGCCCGTCCAAATGCCTAACAGCTACTCTCTCATTGGTTCTCCCTCTTCCCTTTCATCCTCTGCCAAATTGGCAACCTGTGCGAACCAGGAGGTTAAAGGGGCTGTCTCTCCAAGTTGGGAGGTTGATAATAAAGCAGATGGAAAGTCAAACCGGAGCACCAGGAGAGGGACTATTCGTTGAGTTTTAGAAACCTTTCGTATTCACAGTGTGTCCGTTCTCTAGGATTCCCGTACATGTTATATCTGTAGTAATATTCCCTTCAACCTGGAGAGTTGGGACCCATGGAATGTGTGCCATGCATTATTGCTTTAAAGGGTCTGCATTTGCTCACCCAATCTCACCAATCCTCTCAGTCCCAAGTGTCCAGCCTTATGCCACATCCAGCTGTCATTGTAGATAGGGTCATTTCAGGTTTCATCAGAGACCCTGAAGGAATTGTAAAGAATTTCCCAGTTTTTTTGTTTTATTTTTGAAATTCCTTTTTATAGTGGGTTTGAGCTGATTCTCGCTGCCATATTTATTCCAGTCTAGACACACTTGATTCCCTTACGGAGACATATCAATACATAGGTTTTAAGATTCTTACTAGTCAGATATATTCCTCTGCGGGAAATATGGGGTTTTGAGTCCCTTTCACTGAGGAAGGTGTAGGTCTTGTCTATTCCATAGTTGGTTTTTGGAACGGTACCTGTGCTTATATCAAATTCTGGTTTTATGCATCACCCCACCTCTCCTTCCCCCTTAAGCAGGCATAAGAGATTTTTCTAAATGTGAGACACTGTTCTCTTTCCTAACTCAGTTCAAGTGTAGCCATGTTTACAGGGTCTTCATAAGTGATATCTTATGATAAGTTTCTTTTTCTGTGTGACTTATTTCACTTACAATCATCGTACCTGAATCCACCCATTTTGCTGCTACTGGTCTTATGACATTGATTTCATGGCTGAGGGATATTCCATCGTACGTAAGTACCACAATTTTTTGAACCATTTTTATATTTCCTGGGATATTTAAGGTGTACCCAAGTTGAGGTCCTTGTAAGCAGTGCAGCCCTAAATTTTGGGGTGGCTGTGTCTTTTTGATTTTCAGTTTTCCCAAGGTATATTCCCTAGACTGGAAGTGCCCTTGGCTCTGTAGCTCTGTTGTTTACTTGTTTTAGGGAACACAATGCACTCCTCCACAGAGGCAGTTGGCAATTTACATCCCGCCCATCAGCATAACAAGGCACCCTGTTCTCCAGGGCCTGTCTTGCCTTTCTGGTTTTTACACATTTTGTGGATATCCCTTTTGACTGGTGGGAAGTGATACTTCTTTGTAGTGCAGATTTGCATTGCCCGCTTGCTTGCTTGGCCAAAAAGGGCGTATGCGTTTTCTCCTGAATATATTCAGGAGAAAACGCATACGCCCTTTTTGGCCAAGTGCATCATTGTCGAAGTTGTGCCCCTCTTCCTGTGCTTTAAACGTGATTCCAACGTACCTCTTGAAATCTGTTTCCTGCTATTCTGCCTCGCTTTCAAGTCCGCCTCGTTGCCTTCCCTCAATAGATTTTTGGATGATAGTTGTCCTTTATTACTCGGCCAGTTTGTGAATTGCTGTGCCCCTGAGCTCCATTTTTCAACTCGTTTTTGGTGAGCTGACCGCAAGTCCAAAATTTTGGTTCAGGACCTATACTGGTTCCCGGTGGGTGGCTGAGACTTTGGTTAATTCTTCTTCCTGCCGGGAAATTACAGTGATATGTGCCCGTCCAAATGCCTAACAGCTACTCTCTCATTGGTTCTCCCTCTTCCCTTTCATCCTCTGCCAAATTGGCAACGTGTGTGAACCCGGAGGTTAAAGGGGCTGTATCTCCAAGATGGGAGGTTGATAGTAAAGCAGAAGAAAAGTCAAACCGGAGCACCAGGAGAGGGACTATTCGTTGAGTTTTAGAAATCTTTCGTATTCACTGTGTGTCCATTCTCTAGGTTTCCCGTACATGTTATAGCTGTAGTAATATTCCCTTCAACCTGGAGAGTTGGGGCCCATGGAATGGGTGCCAGGCATTTGTGATTTAAAGGGTCTGCATTTGCCCACCCAATCTCACCAATCGTCTCAGTCCCAAGTGTCCCTACTTATGCCACATCCAGCTGTCGTTTTAGATAAGGTCATTCCAGGTTTCATCAGGGACCCTGAAGGAATTGTAAAGAATTTCCCAGTTTTTTTGTTTTGTTTTTGAAATTCCTTTTTATAGTGGGTTTGAGCTGATTCTCGCTGCCATGTTTATGCCAGTCTAGACACACTTGTTTCCCTTACGGAGACATATCAATACATAGGTTTTAAGATTCTTACTAGTCAGAGATATTCCTCTGTGGGAAATATGGGGTTTTGAGTCCCTTTCACTGAGGAAGGTGTAGGTTTGTCTATTCCCTAGTTGGTTTTTGGAATGGTACTTGTCCTTATATCAAACTCTGGTTTTATGCATCAACCCACCTCTCTTTCCCCCTTAAGCAGGCATAAGAGTATTTTCTAAATATGAGACACTGTTCTCTTTCCTAACTCAGTTCAAGTGAAGCCATGTTTATAGGATCATCATAAGTGATAACTTATGATACGTTTCTTTTTCTGTGTGATTTATTTCACTTAGAATCATCGTACCTGAATCCACCCATTTTGCTGCTACTGGTCTTATGACATTGATTTCATGGCTGAGGGATATTCCATCGTACGTAAGTACCACAATTTTTTGAACGATTTTTATATTTCCTGGGATACTTAAGGTGTATCCAAGTTGAGGTCTTTGTAAGCAGTGCAGCCGTAATTTTGTGGTGGCTCTGTATTATTGATTTTCAATTTTCCCAAGGTATATTCCCTAGACTGGAAGTGCCCTTGGCTCTGTAGCTCTGTTCTTTACTTGTTTTAGGGAACGCAATGCATTCCTCCAGAGAGGCAGTTGGCAATTTACATCCCTCCCATCAGCATAACAAGGCTCCCTGTTCTCCAGGGCCTGTCTTGCCTTTCTGGTTTTTACACATTTTGTGGATGTCCCTTTTGACCCGTGGGAAGTGATACCTCTTTGTAGCGCAGATTTGCATTGCCCGCTTGCTTGCTTGGCCAAAAAGGGCGTATGCGTTTTCTCCTGAATATATTCAGGAGAAAACGCATACGCCCTTTTTGGACAAGGGCATCATTTTCGAAGTTGTGCCCCTCTTCCTGTGCTTTAAAGGCAATTCCAACGTACCTCTTGAAATCTGTTTCCTGCTATTCTGCCTCGCTTTCAACTCCGCCTCGTTGCCTTCCCTCAACAGATTTTTGGACGATAGTTGTCCTTTATTACTCGGCCAGTTTGTGAATTGCTGTGCCCCTGAGCTCCATTTTTCAACTCGTTTTTGGTGAGCTGACCGCAAGTCCAAAATTTTGGTTCAGGATCTATACTGATTCCCGGTGGGTGGCTGAGACTTTGGTTAATTCTTCTTCCTGCCAGGAAATTACAGAGATATGTGCCCGTCCAAATGCCTAACAGCTACTCTCTCATTGCTTCTCCCTCTTCCCTTTCATCCTCTGCCAAATTGGCAGCCTGTGCGAACCAGGAGGTTAAAGGGGCTGTCTCTCCAAGTTGGGAGGTTGATAATAAAGGAGATGGAAAGTCAAACCGGAGCACCAGGAGAGGGACTATTCGTTGAGTTTTAGAAACCTTTCGTATTCACAGTGTGTCCATTCTCTAGGATTCCCGTACATGTTATATCTGTAGTAATATTCCCTTCAACCTGGAGAGTTGGGACCCATGGAATGTGTGCCATGCATTATTGCTTTAAAGGGTCTGCATTTGCTCACCCAATCTCACCAATCCTCTCAGTCCCAAGTGTCCAGCCTTATGCCACATCCAGCTGTCATTGTAGATAGGGTCATTTCAGGTTTCATCAGAGACCCTGAAGGAATTGTAAAGAATTTCCCAGTTTTTTTGTTTTATTTTTGAAATTCCTTTTTATAGTGGGTTTGAGCTGATTCTCACTGCCATATTTATCCCAGTCTAGACACACTTGATTCCCTTACGGAGACATATCAATACATAGGATTTAAGATTCTTACTAGTCAGATATATTCCTCTGCGGGAAATATGGGGTTTTGAGTCCCTTTCACTGAGGAAGGTGTAGGTCTTGTCTATTCCATAGTTGGTTTTTGGAACGGTACCTGTGCTTATATCAAACTCTGGTTTTATGCATCACCCCACCTCTCCTTCCCCCTTAAGCAGGCATAAGAGTGTTTTCTAAATGTGAGACACTGTTCTCTTTCCTAACTCAGTTCAAGAGTAGCCATGTTTACAGGATCTTCATAAGTGATATCTTATGATAAGTTTCTTTTTCTGTGTGACTTATTTCACTTAGAATCATCGTACCTGAATCCACCCATTTTGCTGCTACTGGTCTTATGACATTGATTTCATGGCTGAGGGATATTCCATCGTACGTAAGTACCACAATTTTTTGAACCATTTTTATATTTCCTGGGATATTTAAGGTGTACCCAAGTTGAGGTCCTTGTAAGCAGTGCAGCCCTAAATTTTGTGGTGGCTGTGTCTTTTTGATTTTCAGTTTTCCCAAGGTATATTCCCTAGACTGGAAGTGCCCTTGGCTCTGTAGCTCTGTTGTTTACTTGTTTTAGGGAACAAAATGCACTCCTCCAGAGACGCAGTTGGCAATTTACATCCCGCCCATCAGCATAACAAGGCTCCCTGTTCTCTAGGGCCTGTCTTGCCTTTCTGGTTCTTACACATTTTGTGGATGTCCCTTTTGACCGGTGGGAAGTGATACTTCTGTGTAGTGCAGAATTGCATTGCCCGCTTGCTTGCTTGGCCAAAAAGGGCGTATGCGTTTTCTCCTGAATATATTCAGGAGAAAACGCATACGCCCTTTTTGGCCAAGTGCATCATTGTCGAAGTTGTGCCCCTCTTCTTGTGCTTTAAAGGCGATTCCAACGTACCTCTTGAAATCTGTTTCCTGCTAGTCTGCCTCGCTTTCAAGTCCGCCTCGTTGCCTTCCCTCAACAGATTTTTGGACGATAGTTGTCCTTTATTACTCGGCCAGTTTGTGAATTGCTGTGCCCCTGACCTCCATTTTTCAACTCGTTATTTGTGAGCTGACCGCAAGTCCAAAATTTTGGTTCAGGACCTATGCTGGTTCCCGGTGGGGGGTTGAGACATTGGTTAATTCTTCTTCCTGCCGGGAAGTTAGAGTGATATGTGCCCGTCCAAATGCCTAACAGCTACTCTCTCATTGGTTCTCCCTCTTCCCTTTCATCCTCTGCCAAATTGGAAACCTGTGCGAACCAGGAGGTTAAAGGGGCTGTCTCTCCAAGTTGGGAGATTGATAGTAAAGCAGATGGAAAGTCAAACCGGAGCACCAGGAGAGGGACTATTCGTTGAGTTTTAGAAACCTTTCGTATTCACAGTGTGTCCGTTCTTTAGGTTTCCCGTACATGTTATAACTGTAGTAATATTCCCTTCAACCAGGAGAGTTGGGACCCATGGAATGGGTGCCAGGCATTTGGGCTTTAAAGGGTCTGCATTTGCTCACCCAATCTCACCAATCGTCTCAGTCCCAAGTGTACCTCCTTATGCCACATCCAGCTGTCATTGTAGATAGGGTCATTCCAGGTTTCATCAGAGATGCTGAAGGAATTGTAAAGAATTTCCCAGTTTTTTTGTTTTGTTTTTGAAATTCCTTTTTAGAGTGGGTTTGAGCTGATTCTCGCTGCCATGTTTATGCCAGTCTAGACACACTTGATTCCCTTACGGAGACATATCAATACATAGGTTTTAAGATTTTTACTTGTCAGATATATTCCTCTGCGGGAAATATGGGGTTTTGAGTCCCTTTCACTGAGGAAGGTGTAGGTCTTGTCTATTCCATAGTTGGTTTTTGGAACGGTACCTCTGCTTATATCAAACTCTGGTTTTATGCATCACCCCACCTCTCCTTCCCCCTTAAGCAGGCATAAGAGTGTTTTCTAAATGTGAGACACTGTTCTCTTTCCTAACTCAGTTCAAGTGTAGCCATGTTTACAGGATCTTCATAAGTGATATCTTATGATAAGTTTCTGTTTCTGTGTGACTTATTTCACTTAGAATCATCGTACCTGAATCCACCCATTTTGCTGCTACTGGTCTTATGACATTGATTTCATGGCTGAGGGATATCCCATCATACGTAAGTACAATTTTTTGAACCATTTTTATATTTCCTGGGATATTTAAGGTGTACCCAAGTTGAGGTCCTTGTAAGCAGTGCAGCCCTAAATTTTGGGGTGGCTGTGTCTTTTTGATTTTCAGTTTTCCCAAAGTATATTCCCTAGACTGGAAGTGCCCTTGGCTCTGTAGCTCTGTTCTTTACTTGTTTTAGGGAACACAATGCACTCCTCCAGAGAGGCAGTTGGCAATTTACATCCCGCCCATCAGCATAACAAGGCTCCCTGTTCTCCAGGGCCTGTCTTGCTTTTCTGGTTTTTACACATTTTGTGGATGTCCCTTTTAACCGGTGGGAAGTGATACTTCTTTGTAGTGCAGATTTGCATTGCCCGCTTGCTTGCTTGGGCAAAAAGGGTGTATGCGTTTTCTGCTGATTATATTCAGGAGAAAACACATACGCACTTTTTGGCCAAGTGCATCATTGTCGAAGTTGTGCCCCTCTTCCTGTGCTTTAAAGGTGATTCCAACGTACCTCTTGATATCTGTTTCCTGCTATTCTGCCTCGCTTTCAAGTCCGCCTCGTTGCCTTCCCTCAACAGATTTTTGGACGATAGTTGTCCTTTATTACTCGGCCAGTTTGTGAATTGCTGTGCCCCTGAGCTCCAATTTCCAACTCGTTTTTGGTGAGCTGACCGCAAGTCCGAAATTTTGGTTCAGGACCTATGCTGGTTTCCGGTGGGTGGCTTAGACTTTGGTTAATTCTTCTTCCTGCCGGGAAATTACAGTGATATGTGCCCGTTCAAATGCCTAACATCTACTCTCTCATTGGTTCTCCCTCTTCCCTTTCATCCTCTGCCAAATTGGCAACCTGTGCGAACCAGGAGGTTAAAGGGGCTGTCTCTCCAAGTTGGGAGGATTATAGTAAAGCAGGTGTAAAGTCAAACCAGAGCACCAGGAGACGGACTATTCGTTGAGTTTTAGAAACCTTTCGTATTCACAGTGTTTCCGTTGTCTAGGTTTCCCATACATGTTATAGCTGTAGTAATATTCCCTTCAACCTGGAGAGTTGGGACCCATGGAATGGGTGCCATGCATTATTGCTTTAAAGGGTCTGCATTGGCTCACCCAATCTCACCAATCCTCTCAGTCCCAAGTGTCCAGCCATATGCCACATCCAGCTGTCGTTGTAGATAGGGTCATTCCAGGTTTCATCAGAGACCCTGAAGGAATTGTAAAGAATTTCCCAGTTTTTTTGTTTTGTTTTTGAAATTCCTTTTTATAGGGGGTTTGAGCTGATTCTCGCTACCATGTTTATGCCAGTCTAGACACACTTGATTCCCTTACGGAGACATATCAATACATAGGTTTTAAGATTCTTACTAGTCAGATATATTCCTCTGCGGGAAATATGGGGTTTTGAGTCCCTTTCACTGAGGAAGGTGTAGGACTTGTCTATTCCATAGTTGGTTTTTGGAACGGTACCTGTGCTTATATCAAACTCTGGTTTTATGCATCACCCCACCTCTCCTTCCCCCTTAAGCAGGCATAAGGGTGTTTTCTAAATGTGAAACACTGTTCTCTTTCCTAACTCAGTTCAAGTGTAGCCATGTTTACAGGATCTTCTTAAGTGGTATCTTATGATAAGTTTCTTTTTCTGTGTGACTTATTTCACTTAGAATCATCGTACCTGAATCCACCCATTTTGCTGCTACTGGTCTTATGACATTGATTTCATGGCTGAGGGATATTCCTTCCTACGTAAGTACCACAATTTTTTGAACGATTTTTATATTTCCTGGGATATTTAAGGTGTACCCAAGTTGAGGTCCTTGTAAGCAGTGCAGCCCTAAATTTTGGGGTGGTTCTGTCTTATTGATTTTCAGTTTTCCCAAGGTATATTCCCTAGACTGGAAGTGCCCTTGGCTCTGTAGCTCTGTTGTTTACTTGTTTTAGGAAACACAATGCACTCCTCCAGAGAGGCAGGTGGCAATTTACATCCCGCCCATCAGCATAACAAGGCTCCCTGTTCTCCAGGGCCTGTCTTGCCTTTCTGGTTTTTACACATTTTGTGGATGTCCCTTTTGACCGGTGGGAAGTGATACTTCTTTGTAGTGCAGATTTGCATTGCCCGCTTGCTTGATTGGCCAAAAAGGGTGTATGCGTTTTCTCCTGAATATATTCAGGAGAAAATGTATACGCCCTTTTTGGGCAAGTGCATCATTGTCGAAGTTGTGCCACTCTTCCTGTGCTTTAAAGGCGATTCCAAGGTACCTCTTGAAATCTGTTTCCTGCTATTCTGCCTCGCTTCCAAGTCCGCCTCGTTGCCTTCCCTCAACAGATTTCTGGACGATAGTTGTCCTTTATTACTCGGCCAGTTTGTGAATTGCTGGGCCCCTGAGCTCCATTTTTCAAATCGTTTTTGGTGAGCTGACCGCAAGTCCAAAATTTTGGTTCAGGACCTATACTGGTTCCCGATGGGAGGCTGAGACGTTGGTTAATTCTTCTACCTGCCGGGAAGTTAGAGTGATATGTGCCCGTCCAAATGCCTAACAGCTACTCTCTAATTGGTTCTCCCTCTTCCCTTTCATCCTCTGCCAAATTGGCAACCTGTGCAAACCAGGAGGTTAAAGGGGCTTTCTCTCCAAGTTGGGAGGTTGATAGTAAAGCAGATGGAAAGTCAAACCAGAGCACCAGGACAGGGACTATTCGTTGAGTTTTAGAAACATTTTGTATTCACAGTGTGTCCGTTCTCTAGGTTTCCCATACATGTTATAGCTGTAGTAATATTCCCTTCTACCTGGAGAGTTGGGACCCATTGAATGGGTGCCAGGCATTTGTGCTTTAAAGGGTCTGCATTTGCTCACCCAATCTCACAAATCGTCTCAGTCCCAAGTGTCCCTCCTTATGCCACATCCCGCTGTCGTTGTAGATAGGGTCATTCCAAGTTTCATCAGAGACCCTGAAGGAATTGTAAAGAATTTCCCAGTTTTTTTGTTTTGTTTTTGAAATTCCTTTTTAGAGTGGGTTTGAGCTGATTCTCGCTGCCATGTTTATGCCAGTCTAGACACACTTCATTCTCTTACGGAGACATATCAATACATAGGTTTTAAGATTCTTACTAGTCAGATATATTCCTCTGCGGGAAATATGGGGTTTTGAGTCCCTTTCACTGAGGAAGGTGTAGGTCTTGTCTATTCCATAGTTGGTTTTTGGAACGGTACCTGTGCTTATATCAAACTCTGGTTTTATGCATCACCCCACCTCTCCTTCCCCCTTAAGCAGGCATAAGAGTGTTTTCTAAATGTGAGACACTGTTCTCTTTCCTAACTCAGATCAAGTGTAGCCATGTTTACAGGATCTTCATAAGTGATATCTTATGATAAGTTTATTTTTCTGTGTGACTTATTTCACTTAGAATCATCGTACCTGAATCCACCCATTTTGCTGCTACTGGTCTTATGACATTGATTTCATGGCTGAGGGATATTCCATCGTACGTAAGTACCACAATTTTTTGAACCATTTTTATATTTCCTGGGATACTTAAGGTGTACCCAATTTGAGGTCCTTGTAAGCAGTGCAGCCCTAAATTTTGGGGTGGCTCTGTCTTATTGATTTTCAGTTTTCCCAAGTTATATTCCCTAGACTGGAAGTGCCCTTGGCTCAGTAGCTCCGTTCTTTACTTGTTTTAGGGAACACAATGTACTCTTCCAGAGAGGCAGTTGTCAATTTACATGCCACCCATCAGCATAACAAGGCTCCCTGTTCTCCAGGGCCTGTCTTGCCTTTCTGGTTTTTACACATTTTGTGGATGTCCCTTTTGACCGGTGGGAAGTGATACTTCTTTGTAGTACAGATTTGCATTGCCCGCTTGCTTGCTTGGCCAAAAAGGGCGTATGCGTTTTCTCCTGAATATATTCAGGAGAAAACGCATATGCCCTTTTTGGCCAAATGCATCATTGTCGAAGTTGTGCCCCTCTTCCTGTGCTTTAAAGGCGATTCCAACGTACCTCTTGAAATCTGTTTCCTGCTATTCTGCCTCGCTTTCAAGTGCGCCTCGTTGCCTTCCCTCAACAGATTTTTGGACGATACTTGTCCTTTATTACTTGGCCAGTTTGTGAATTGCTGTGCCCCTGAGCTCCATTTTTCAACTCGTTTTTTGTGAGCTGACCGCAAGTCCAAAATTTTGGTTCAGGACCTATGCTGGTTCCCGGTGGGTGGCTGAGACTTTGGTTAATTCTTCTTCCTGCCGGGAAATTACAGAGATATGTGCCCGTCCAAATGCCTAACAGCTACTCTCTCATTGGTTCTCTCTCTTCCCTTTCATCCTCTGCCAAATGGGCAACCTGTGTGAACTGGGAGGTTAAAGGGGCTGTCTCTCCAAGTTGGGAGGTTGATAGTAAAGCTGATGGAAAGTCAAAACGGAGCACCAGGAGACGGACTATTCGTTGAGTTTTAGAAACCTTTCGTATTCACAGTGTGTCCGTTCTCTAGGTTTCCCGTACGTGTTATAACTGTAGTAATATTCCCTTCAACCTGGAGAGTTGGGACCCATGGAATGGGTGCCATGCATTATTGCTTTAAAGAGTCTGCATTTGCTCACCCACTCTCATCAATCCTCTCAGTCCCAAGTGTCCAGGCTTATGCCACATCCAGCTGTCGTTGTAGATAGGGTCATTCCAGGTTTCATCAGAGACCCTGAAGGAATTGTAAAGAATTTCCCAGTTTTTTTGTTTTGTTTTTGAAATTCCTTTTTATAGTGGGTTTGAGCTGATTCTCGCTGCCATGTTTATGCCAGTCTAGACACACTTCATTCCCTTACAGAGACATATCAATACATAGGTTTTAAGATTCTTACTAGTCAGATATATTCCTCTGCGGGAAATATGGGATTTTGAGTCCCTTTCACTGAGGAAGGTGTAGGTCTTGTCTATTCCATAGTTGGTGTTTGGAACGGTACCTGTGCTTATATCAAACTCTGGTTTTATGCATCACCCCATCTCTCCTTCCCCCTAAGCAGGCATAAGTGTGTTTTCTAAATGTGAGACACTGTTCTCTTTCCTAACTCAGTTCAAGTGTAGCCATGTTTATAGGGCCTTCATAAGTGATATCTTATGATAAGTTTCTTTTTCTGTGTGACTTATTTCACTTAGAATCATCGTACCTGAATCCACCCATTTTGCTGCTACTGGTCTTATGACATTGATTTCATGGCTGAGGGATATTCCATCGTACGTAAGTAACACAATATTTTGAACCATTTTTATATTTCCTGGGATACTTAAGGTGTATCCAAGTTGAGGTCCTTGTAAGCAGTGTAGCCCTAAATTTTGGGGTGGCTCTGTCTTATTGATTTTCAGTTCTCCCGAGGTATATTCCCTAGACTGGAAGTGCCCTTGGCTCTCTAGCTCTGTTCTTTACTTGTTTTAGGGAACACAGTGCACTCCTCCAGAGAGGCAGTTGGCAATTTACATCCCGCCCATCAGCATAACAAGGCTCCCTCTTCTCCAGGGCCTGTCTTGCCTTTCTGGTTTTTACACATTTTGTGGATGTCCCTTTTGACCAGTGGGAAGTGATACTTCTTTGTAGTGCAGATTTGCATTGCCCGCTTGCTTGCTTGGCCAAAAAGGGCGTATGCATTTTCTCCTGAATATATTCAGGAGAAAACGCATACGCACTTTTTGGCCAAGTGCATCATTGTCGAAGTTGTGCCCCTCTTCCTGTGCTTTAAAGGCGATTCCAACGTACCTCTTGAAATCTGTTTCCTGCTATTCTGCCTCGCTTTCAAGTCTGCCTCGTTGCCTTTCCTCAACAGATTTTTGGACGATAGTTGTCCTTTATTACTCGGCCAGTTTGTGAATTGCTGTGCCCCTGAGCTCCATTTTTCAACTCGTTTTTGGTGAGCTGACCGCAAGTCCAAAATTTTGGTTCAGGACCTATACTGGTTCCCGGTGGGTGGCTGAGACTTTGGTTAATTTTTCTTCCTGCCGGGAAATTACAGTGATATGTGCCCGTCCAAATGCCTAACAGCTACTCTCTCATTGGTTCTCCCTCTTCCCTTTCATCCTCTGCCAAATTGGCAACCTGTGCGAACCAGGAGGTTAAAGGGGCTGTCTCTCCAAGTTGGGAGGTTGATAGTAAAGCAGATGGAAAGTCAAACCGGAGCACCAGGAGAGGGACTATTCATTGAGTTTTAGAAACCTTTCGTATACACAGTGTGTCCGTTCTCTAGGTTTCCCATACATGTTATAACTGTAGTAATATTCCCTTCAACCTGGAGAGTTGGGACCCATGGAATGGGTGCCATGCATTATTGCTTTAAAGTGTCTGCATTTGCTCACCCAATCTCACCAATTCTCTCAGTCCCAAGTGTCCAGCCTTATGCCACATCCAGCTGTCGTTGTAGATAGGGTCATTCCAGGTTTCATCAGAGACCCTGAAGGAATTGTAAAGAATTTCCCAGTTTTTTTGTTCTGTTTTTGAAATTCCTTTTTATAGTGGGTTTGAGCTGATTCTCGCTGCCATG
Source organism: Hyperoodon ampullatus (assembly GCF_949752795.1). NCBI lineage: Eukaryota > Metazoa > Chordata > Mammalia > Artiodactyla > Ziphiidae > Hyperoodon > Hyperoodon ampullatus. The sequence goes on along the minus strand of NW_027640481.1, from coordinate 33,225 downwards.
TTTATGTCAGTCTAGACACACTTGATTCCCTTACAGAGACATATCAATACATAGGTTTTAAGATTCTTACTAGTCAGATATATTCCTCTGCGGGAAATATGTGGTTTTGAGTCCCTTTCACTGAGGAAGGTGTAGGTCTTGTCTATTCCATAGTTGGTTTTTGGAACGGTACCTGTGCTTATATCAAACTCTGGTTTTATGCATCACCCCACCTCTCCTTCCCCCTAAGCAGGCATAAGAGTGTTTTCTAAATGTGAGACACTGTTCTCTTTCCTAACTCAGTTCAAGTGTAGCCATGTTTACAGGATCTTCATAAGTGATATCTTATGATAAGTTTCTGTTTCTGTGTGACTTATTTCACTTAGAATCATCGTACCTGAATCCACCCATTTTGCTGCTACTGGTCTTATGACATTGATGTCATGGCTGAGGGATATTCCATCGTACTTAAGTAACACAATTTTTTGAACCATTTTTATATTTCCTGGTGTACTTAAGGTGTACCCAAATTGAGGTCCTTGTAAGCAGTGCAGCCCTAAATTTTGGGGTGGCTCTTTCTTATTGATTTTCCATTTTCCCAAGGTGTATTCCCTAGACTGGAAGTGCCCTTGGCTCTGTAGCTCTGTTGTTTACTTGTTTTAGGGAACACAATGCACTCCTCCAGAGAGGCAGTTGGCAATTTACATCCCGCCCATCAGCATAACAAGGCTCCCTGTTCTCCAGGGCCTGTTTTGCCTTTCTGGTTTTTACACATTTTGTGGATGTCCCTTTTGACTGGTGGGAAGTGATACATCTTTGTAGTGCAGATTTGCATTGCCCGCTTGCTTGCTTGGCCAAAAAGGGCGTATGCGTTTTCTCCTGAATATATTCAGGAGAAAACGCATACGCCCTTTTTGGCCAAGTGCATCATTGTCGAAGTTGTGCCCCTCTTCCTGTGCTTTAAAGGCGATTCCAACGTACCTCTTGAAATCTGTTTCCTGCTATTCTGCCTCGCTTTCAAGTCCGCCTCGTTGCCTTCCCTCAACAGATTTTTGGACGATACTTGTCCTTTATTACTTGGCCAGTTTGTGAATTGCTGTGCCCCTGAGCTCCATTTTTCAACTCGTTTTTTGTGAGCGGACCGCAAGTCCAAAATTTTGGTTCAGGACCTATGCTGGTTCCCGGTGGGTGGCTGAGACTTTGGTTAATTCTTCTTCCTGCCGGGAAATTACAGAGATATGTGCCCGTCCAAATGCCTAACAGCTACTCTCTCATTGGTTCTCTCTCTTCCCTTTCATCCTCTGCCAAATGGGCAACCTGTGTGAACTGGGAGGTTAAAGGGGCTGTCTCTCCAAGTTGGGAGGTTGATAGTAAAGCTGATGGAAAGTCAAAACGGAGCACCAGGAGACGGACTATTCGTTTAGTTTTAGAAACCTTTCGTATTCACAGTGTGTCCGTTCTCTAGGTTTCCCGTACGTGTTATAACTGTAGTAATATTCCCTTCAACCAGGAGAGTTGGGACCCATGGAATGGGTGCCATGCATTATTGCTTTAAAGGGTCTGCATTTGCTCACCCACTCTCATCAATCCTCTCAGACCCAAGTGTCCAGCCTTATGCCACATCCAGCTTTCGTTGTAGATAGGGTCATTCCAGGTTTCATCAGAGACCCTGAAGGAATTGTAAAGAATTTCCCAGTTTTTTTGTTTTGTTTTTGAAATTCCTTTTTATAGTGGGTTTGAGCTGATTCTCGCTGCCATGTTTATGCCAGTCTAGACACACTTGATTCCCTTACAGAGACATATCAATACATAGGTTTTAAGATTCTTACTAGTCAGATATATTCCTCTGCGGGAAATATGTGGTTTTGAGTCCCTTTCACTGAGGAAGGTGTAGGACTTGTCTATTCCATAGTTGGTTTTTGGAACGGTACCTGTGCTTATATCAAACTCTGGTTTTATGCATCACCCCACCTCTCCTTCCCCCTAAGCAGGCATAAGAGTGTTTTCTAAATGTGAGACACTGTTCTCTTTCCTAACTCAGTTCAAGTGTAGCCATGTTTACAGGATCTTCATAAGTGATATCTTATGATAAGTTTCTGTTTCTGTGTGACTTATTTCACTTAGAATCATCGTACCTGAATCCACCCATTTTGCTGCTACTGGTCTTATGACATTGATGTCATGGCTGAGGGATATTCCATCGTACTTAAGTAACACAATTTTTTGAACCATTTTTATATTTCCTGGTGTACTTAAGGTGTACCCAAATTGAGGTCCTTGTAAGCAGTGCAGCCCTAAATTTTGGGGTGGCTCTGTCTTATTGATTTTCCGTTTTCCCAAGGTGTATTCCCTAGACTGGAAGTGCCCTTGGCTCTGTAGCTCTGTTGTTTACTTGTTTTAGGGAACACAATGCACTCCTCCAGAGAGGCAGTTGGCAATTTACATCCCGCCCATCAGCATAACAAGGCTCCCTGTTCTCCAGGGCCTGTCTTGCCTTTCTGGTTTTTACACATTTTGTGGATGTCCCTTTTGACTGGTGGGAAGTGATACATCTTTGTAGTGCAGATTTGCATTGCCCGCTTGCTTGCTTGGCCAAAAAGGGCATATGCGTTTTCTCCTGAATATATTCAGGAGAAAACGCATACGCCCTTTTTGGCCAAGTGCATCATTGTCGAAGTTGTGCCCCTCTTCCTGTGCTTTAAAGGCGATTCCAACGTACCTCTTGAAATCTGTTTCCTGCTATTCTGCCTCGCTTTCAAGTCCGCCTCGTTGCCTTCCCTCAACAGATTTTTGGACGATAGTTGTCCTTTATTACTCGGCCAGTTTGTGAATTGCTGTGCCCCTGACCTCCATTTTTCAACTCGTTATTTGTGAGCTGACCGCAAGTCCAAAATTTTGGTTCAGGACCTATGCTGGTTCCCGGTGGGGGGCTGAGACTTTGGTTAATTCTTCTTCCTGCTGGGAAATTACAGTGATATGTGCCCGTCCAAATGCCTAACAGCTACTCTCTCATTGGTTCTCCCTCTTCCCTTTCATCCTCTGCCAAATTGGAAACCTGTGAGAACCAGGAGGTTAAAGGGGCTGTCTCTCCAAGTTGGGAGATTGATAGTAAAGCAGATGGAATGTCAAACCGGAGCACCAGGAGAGGGACTATTCGTTGAGTTTTAGAAACCTTTCGTATTCACAGTGTGTCTGTTCTTTAGGTTTCCCGTACATGTTATAACTGTAGTAATATTCCCTTCGACCTGGAGAGTTGGGACCCATGGAATGGGTGCCAGGCATTTGGGCTTTAAAGTGTCTGCATTTGCTCACCCAATCTCACCAATCGTCTCAGTCCCAAGTGTACCTCCTTATGCCACATCCAGCTGTCATTGTTGATAGGGTCATTCCAGGATTCATCAGAGATGCTGAAGGAATTGTAAAGAATTTCCCAGTTTTTTTGTTTTGTTTTTGAAATTCCTTTTTATAGTGGGTTTGAGCTGATTCTCGCTGCCATGTTTATGCCAGTCTAGACACACTTGATTCCCTTACGGAGACATATCAATACATAGGTTTTAAGATTTTTACTTGTCAGATATATTCCTCTGCGGGAAATATGGGGTTTTGAGTCCCTTTCACTGAGGAAGGTGTAGGTCTTGTCTATTCCATAGTTGGTTTTTGGAACGGTACCTGTGCTTATATCAAACTCTGGTTTTATGCATCACCCCACCTCTCCTTCCCCCTTAAGCAGGCATAAGAGTGTTTTCTAAATGTGAGACACTGTTCTCTTTCCTAACTCAGTTCAAGTGTAGCCATGTTTACAGGATCTTCATAAGTGATATCTTATGATAAGTTTCTTTTTCTGTGTGACTTATTTCACTTAGAATCATCGTACCTGAATCCACCCATTTTGCTGCTACTGGTCTTATGACATTGATTTCATGGCTGAGGGATATTCCATCATACGTAAGTACCACAATTTTTTGAACCATTTTTATATTTCCTGGGATATTTAAGGTGTACCCAAGTTGAGGTCCTTGTAAGCAGTGCAGCCCTAAATTTTGGGGTGGCTCTGTCTTATTGATTTTCAGTTTTCCCAAGGTATATTCCATAGACTGGAAGTGCCCTTGGCTCTGTAGCTCTGTTCTTTACTTGTTTTAGGGAACACAATGCACTCCTCCAGAGAGGCAGTTGGCAATTTACATCCCGCCCATCAGCATAACAAGGCTCCCTGTTCTCCAGGGCCTGTCTTGCTTTTCTGGTTTTTACACATTTTGTGGATGACCCTTTTGACCGGTGGGAAGTGATACTTCTTTGTAGTGCAGATTTGCATTGCCCGCTTGCTTGCTTGGGCAAAAAGGGCGTATGCGTTTTCTGCTGATTATATTCAGGAGAAAACACATACGCCCTTTTTGGCCAAGTGCATCATTGTCGAAGTTTTGCCCCTCTTCCTGTGCTTTAAAGGTGATTCCAACGTACCTCTTGATATCTGTTTCCTGCTATTCTGCCTCGCTTTCAAGTCCGCCTCGTTGCCTTCCCTCAACAGATTTTTGGACGATAGTTGTCCTTTATTACTCGGCCAGTTTGTGAATTGCTGTGCCCCTGAGCTCCAATTTCCAACTCGTTTTTGGTGAGCTGACCGCAAGTCCGAAATTTTGGTTCAGTACCTATGCTGGTTTCCGGTGGGGGGCTTAGACTTTGGTTAATTCTTCTTCCTGCCGGGAAATTACAGTGATATGTGCCCGTTCAAATGCCTAACATCTACTCTCTCATTGGTTCTCCCTCTTCCCTTTCATCCTCTGCCAAATTGGCAACCTGTGCGAACCAGGAGGTTAAAGGGGCTGTCTCTCCAATTTGGGAGGATGATAGTAAAGCAGGTGTAAAGTCAAACCGGAGCACCAGGAGACGGACTATTCGTTGAGTTTTAGAAACCTTTCGTATTCACAGTGTGTCCGTTGTCTAGGGTTCCCGTACATGTTATAGCTGTAGTAATATTCCCTTCAACCTGGAGAGTTGGGACCCATGGAATGGGTGCCATGCATTATTGCTTTAAAGGGTCTGCATTTGCTCACCAAATCTCACCAATCCTCTCAGTCCCAAGTGTCCAACCTTATGCCACATCCAGCTGTCGTTGTAGATATGGTCATTCCAGGTTTCATCAGAGACCCTGAAGGAATTGTAAAGAATTTCCGAGTTTTTTTGTTTTGTTTTTGAAATTCCTTTTTATAGTGGGTTTGAGCTGATTCTCGCTGCCATGTTTATGCCAGTCTAGACACACTTGATTCCCTTACGGAGACATATCAATACATAGGTTTTAAGATTCTTACTAGTCAGATATATTCCTCTGCGGGAAATATGTGGTTTTGAGACCCTTTCACTGAGGAAGGTGTAGGTCTTGTCTATTCCATAGTTGGTTTTTGGAACGGTACCTGTGCTTATATCAAACTCTGGTTTTATGCATCACCCCACCTCTCCTTCCCCCTTAAGCAGGCATAAGAGTGTTTTCTAAATGTGAGACACTGTTCTCTTTCCTAACTCAGTTCAAGTGTAGCCATGTTTACAGGATCTTCATAAGTGATATCTTATGATAAGTTTCTTTTTCTGTGTGACTTATTTCACTTAGAATCATCGTACCTGAATCCACCCATTTTGCTGCTACTGGTCTTATGACATTGATTTCATGGCTGAGGGATATTCCATCGTACGTAGGTAACACAATTTTTTGAACCATTTTTATATTTCCTGGGATACTTAAGGTGTATCCAAGTTGAGGTCCTTGTAAGCAGTGCAGCCCTAAATTTTGGGGTGGCTCTGTCTTATTGATTTTCAGTTCTCCCGAGGTATATTCCCTAGACTGGAAGTGCCCTTGGCTCTCTAGCTCTGTTCTTTACTTGTTTTAGGGAACACAGTGCACTCCTCCAGAGAGGCAGTTGGCAATTTACATCCCGCCCATCAGCATAACAAGGCTCCCTGTTCTCTAGGGCCTGTCTTGCCTTTCTGGTTTTTACACATTTTGTGGATGTCCCTTTGGACCGGTGGGAAGTGATACTTCTGTGTAGTGCAGAATTGCATTGCCCGCTTGCTTGCTTGGCCAAAAAGGGTGTATGCGTTTTCTCCTGAATATATTCAGGAGAAAACGCATACGCCCTTTTTGGCCAAGTGCATCATTGTCGAAGTTGTGCCCCTCTTCCTGTGCTTTAAAGGCGATTCCAACGTACCTCTTGAAATCTGTTTCCTGCTAGTCTGCCTCGCTTTCAAGTCCGCCTCGTTGCCTTCCCTCAACAGATTTTTGGACGATAGTTGTCCTTTATTACTCGGCCAGTTTGTGAATTGCTGTGCCCCTGACCTCCATTTTTCAACTCGTTATTTGTGAGCTGACCGCAAGTCCAAAATTTTGGTTCAGGACCTATGCTGGTTCCCGGTGGGGGGTTGAGACATTGGTTAATTCTTCTTCCTGCCGGGAAGTTAGAGTGATATGTGCCCGTCCAAATGCCTAACAGCTACTCTCTCATTGGTTCTCCCTCTTCCCTTTCATCCTCTGCCAAATTGGAAACCTGTGCGAACCAGGAGGTTAAAGGGGCTGTCTCTCCAAGTTGGGAGATTGATAGTAAAGCAGATGGAAAGTCAAACCGGAGCACCAGGAGAGGGACTATTCGTTGAGTTTTAGAAACCTTTCGTATTCACAGTGTGTCCGTTCTTTAGGTTTCCCGTACATGTTATAACTGTAGTAATATTACCTTCAACCTGGAGAGTTGGGACCCATGGAATGGGTGCCAGGCATTTGGGCTTTAAAGGGTCTGCATTTGCTCACCCAATCTCACCAATCGTCTCAGTCCCAAGTGTACCTCCTTATGCCACATCCAGCTGTCATTGTAGATAGGGTCATTCCAGGTTTCATCAGAGATGCTGAAGGAATTGTAAAGAATTTCCCAGTTTTTTTGTTTTGTTTTTGAAATTCCTTTTTAGAGTGGGTTTGAGCTGATTCTCGCTGCCATGTTTATGCCAGTCTAGACACACTTGATTCCCTTACGGAGACATATCAATACATAGGTTTTAAGATTTTTACTTGTCAGATATATTCCTCTGCCGGAAATATGGGGTTTTGAGTCCCTTTCACTGAGGAAGGTGTAGGTCTTGTCTATTCCACAGTTGGTTTTTGGAACGGTACCTCTGCTTATATCAAACTCTGGTTTTATGCATCACCCCACCTCTCCTTCCCCCTTAAGCAGGCATAAGAGTGTTTTCTAAATGTGAGACACTGTTCTCTTTCCTAACTCAGTTCAAGTGTAGCCATGTTTACAGGATCTTCATAAGTGATATCTTATGATAAGTTTCTGTTTCTGTGTGACTTATTTCACTTAGAATCATCGTACCTGAATCCACCCATTTTGCTGCTACTGGTCTTATGACATTGATTTCATGGCTGAGGGATATCCCATCATACGTAAGTACCACAATTTTTTGAACCATTTTTATATTTCCTGGGATATTTAAGGTGTACCCAAGTTGAGGTCCTTGTAAGCAGTGCAGCCCTAAATTTTGGGGTGGCTGTGTCTTATTGATTTTCAGTTTTCCCAAAGTATATTCCCTAGACTGGAAGTGCCCTTGGCTCTGTAGCTCTGTTCTTTACTTGTTTTAGGGAACACAATGCACTCCTCCAGAGAGGCAGTTGGCAATTTACATCCCGCCCATCAGCATAACAAGGCTCCCTGTTCTCCAGGGCCTGTCTTGCTTTTCTGGTTTTTACACATTTTGTGGATGTCCCTTTTGACGGGTGGGAAGTTATACTTCTTTGTAGTGCAGATTTGCATTGCCCGCTTGCTAGCTTGGCCAAAAAGTGCGTATGCGTTTTCTCCTGAATATATTCAGGAGAAAACGCATACGCCCTTTTTGGCCAAGTGCATCATTGTCGAAGTTGTGCCCCTCTTCCTGTGCTTTAAACGTGATTCCAACGTACCTCTTGAAATCTGTTTCCTGCTATTCTGCCTCGCTTTCAAGTCCGCCTCGTTGCCTTCCCTCAATAGATTTTTGGATGATAGTTGTCCTTTATTACTCGGCCTGTTTGTGAATTGCTGTGCCCCTGAGCTCCATTTTTCAACTCGTTTTTGGTGAGCTGACCGCATGTCCAAAATTTTGGTTCAGGACCTATACTGGTTCCCGGTGGGTGGCTGAGACTTTGGTTAATTCTTCTTCCTGCCGGGAAATTACAGTGATATGTGCCCGTCCAAATGCCTAACAGCTACTCTCTCATTGGTTCTCCCTCTTCCCTTTCATCCTCTGCCAAATTGGCAACGTGTGTGAACCCGGAGGTTAAAGGGGCTGTATCTCCAAGATGGGAGGTTGATAGTAAAGCAGATGAAAAGTCAAACCGGAGCACCAGGAGAGGGACTATTCGTTGAGTTTTAGAAATCTTTCGTATTCACTGTGTGTCCATTCTCTAGGTTTCCCGTACATGTTATAGCTGTAGTAATATTCCCTTCAACCTGGAGAGTTGGGGCCCATGGAATGGGTGCCAGGCATTTGTGATTTAAAGGGTCTGCATTTGCCCACCCAATCTCACCAATCGTCTCAGTCCCAAGTGTCCCTACTTATGCCACATCCAGCTGTCGTTTTAGATAAGGTCATTCCAGGTTTCATCAGGGACCCTGAAGGAATTGTAAAGAATTTCCCAGTTTTTTTGTTTTGTTTTTGAAATTCCTTTTTATAGTGGGTTTGAGCTGATTCTCGCTGCCATGTTTATGCCAGTCTAGACACACTTGTTTCCCTTACGGAGACATATCAATACATAGGTTTTAAGATTCTTACTAGTCAGAGATATTCCTCTGTGGGAAATATGGGGTTTTGAGTCCCTTTCACTGAGGAAGGTGTAGGTTTGTCTATTCCCTAGTTGGTTTTTGGAACGGTACTTGTCCTTATATCAAACTCTGGTTTTATGCATCAACCCACCTCTCTTTCCCCCTTAAGCAGGCATAAGAGTGTTTTCTAAATATGAGACACTGTTCTCTTTCCTAACTCAGTTCAAGTGAAGCCATGTTTATAGGATCATCATAAGTGATAACTTATGATACGTTTCTTTTTCTGTGTGATTTATTTCACTTAGAATCATCGTACCTGAATCCACCCATTTTGCTGCTACTGGTCTTATGACATTGATTTCATGGCTGAGGGATATTCCATCGTACGTAAGTACCACAATTTTTTGAACGATTTTTATATTTCCTGGGATACTTAAGGTGTATCCAAGTTGAGGTCTTTGTAAGCAGTGCAGCCGTAATTTTGTGGTGGCTCTGTATTATTGATTTTCAATTTTCCCAAGGTATATTCCCTAGACTGGAAGTGCCCTTGGCTCTGTAGCTCTGTTCTTTACTTGTTTTAGGGAACGCAATGCATTCCTCCAGAGAGGCAGTTGGCAATTTACATCCCTCCCATCAGCATAACAAGGCTCCCTGTTCTCCAGGGCCTGTCTTGCCTTTCTGGTTTTTACACATTTTGTGGATGTCCCTTTTGACCCGTGGGAAGTGATACCTCTTTGTAGTGCAGATTTGCATTGCCCGCTTGCTTGCTTGGCCAAAAAGGGCGTATGCGTTTTCTCCTGAATATATTCAGGAGAAAACGCATACGCCCTTTTTGGACAAGGGCATCATTTTCGAAGTTGTGCCCCTCTTCCTGTGCTTTAAAGGCAATTCCAACGTACCTCTTGAAATCTGTTTCCTGCTATTCTGCCTCGCTTTCAACTCCGCCTCGTTGCCTTCCCTCAACAGATTTTTGGACGATAGTTGTCCTTTATTACTCGGCCAGTTTGTGAATTGCTGTGCCCCTGAGCTCCATTTTTCAACTCGTTTTAGGTGAGCTGATCGCAAGTCCAAAATTTTGGTTCAGGACCTATACTGGTTCCCGGTGGGGGGCTGAGACTTTGGTTAATTCTTCTTCCTGCCGGGAAATTACAGTGATATGTGCCCGTCCAAATGCCTAACAGCTACTCTCTCATTGGTTCTCCCTCTTCTCTTTCATCCTCTGCCAAATTGGCAACCTGTGCGAACCAGGAGGTTAAAGGGGCTGTCTCTCCAAGTTGGGAGGTTGATAGTAAAGCAGATGAAAAGTCAAACCGGAGCACCAGGAGAGGGACTATTCGTTGAGTTTTAGAAACCTTTCGTATTCACAGTGTGTCCGTTCTCTAGGTTTCCCGTACATGTTATAACTGTAGTAATATTCCCTTCAACCTGGAGAGTTGGGACCCATGGAATGTGTGCCATGCATTATTGCTTTAAAGGGTCTGCATTTGTTCACCCAATCTCACCAATCCTCTCAGTCCAAAGTGTCCAGCCTTATGCCACATCCAGCTGTCGTTGTAGATAGGGTCATTCCAGGTTTCATCAGAGACCCTGAAGGAATTGTAAAGAATTTCCCAGTTTTTTTGTTTTGTTTTTGAAATTCCTTTTTATAGTGGGTTTGAGCTGATTCTCGCTGCCATGTTTATGCCATTCTAGACACACTTGATTCCCTTACGGAGACATATCAATACATAGGTTTTAATATTCTTACTAGTCAGATATATTCCTCTGTGGGAAATATGGGGTTTTGAGTCCCTTTCACTGAGGAAGGTGTAGGTCTTGCCTATTCCATAGTTAGTTTTTGGAACGGTACCTCTGCTTATATCAAACTCTGGTTTTATGCATCACCCCACCTCTCCTTCCCCCTTAAGCAGGCATAAGAGTGTTTTCTAAATGTGAGACACTGTTCTCTTTCCTAACTCAGATCAAGTGTAGCCATGTTTACAGGATCTTCATAAGTGATATCTTATGATAAGTTTCTTTTTCTGTGTGACTTATTTCACTTAGAATCATCGTACCTGAATCCACCCATTTTGCTGCTACTGGTCTTATGACATTGATTTCATGGCTGAGGGATATTCCATCGTATGTAAGTACCAAAATTTTTGGAACCATTTTTATATTTCCTGGGATATTTAAGGTGTACCCAAGTTGAGGTCCTTGTAAGCAGTGCAGCCCTAAATTTTGGGGTGGCTGTGTCTTTTTGATTTTCAGTTTTCCCAAGGTATATTCCCTAGACTGGAAGTGCCCTTGGCTCTGTAGCTCTGTTGTTTACTTGTTTTAGGGAACACAATGCACTCCTCCAGAGAGGCAGTTGGCAATTTACATCCCGCCCATCAGCATAACAAGGCTCCCTGTTCTCCAGGGCCTGTCTTGCCTTTCTGGTTTTTACACATTTTGTGGATGTCCCTTTTGACCGGTGGGAAGTGATACTTCTTTGTAGTGCAGATTTGCATTGCCCGCTTGCTTGCTTGGCCAAAAAGGGCGTATGCGTTTTCTCCTGAATATATTCAGGAGAAAACGCATACGCCCTTTTTGGCCAAGTGCATCATTGTCGAAGTTGTGCCCCTCTTCCTGTGCTTTAAAGGCGATTCCAACGTACCTCTTGAAATCTGTTTCCTGCTATTCTGCCTCGCTTTCAAGTCCGCCTCGTTGCCTTCCCTCAACAGATTTTTGGACGATAGTTGTCCTTTATTACTCGGCCAGTTTGTGAATTGCTGTGCCCCTGAGCTCCATTTTTCAACTCGTTTTTGGTGAGCTGACCGCAAGTCCAAAATTTTGGTTCCGGATCTATACTGATTCCCGGTGGGTGGCTGAGACTTTGGTTAATTCTTCTTCCTGCCGGGAAATTACAGTGATATGTGCCCGTCCAAATGCCTAACAGCTACTCTCTCATTGGTTCTCCCTCTTCCCTTTCATCCTCTGCCAAATTGGCAACCTGTGCGAACCAGGAGGTTAAAGGGGCTGTCTCTCCAAGTTGGGAGGTTGATAATAAAGCAGATGGAAAGTCAAACCGGAGCACCAGGAGAGGGACTATTCGTTGAGTTTTAGAAACCTTTCGTATTCACAGTGTGTCCGTTCTCTAGGATTCCCGTACATGTTATATCTGTAGTAATATTCCCTTCAACCTGGAGAGTTGGGACCCATGGAATGTGTGCCATGCATTATTGCTTTAAAGGGTCTGCATTTGCTCACCCAATCTCACCAATCCTCTCAGTCCCAAGTGTCCAGCCTTATGCCACATCCAGCTGTCATTGTAGATAGGGTCATTTCAGGTTTCATCAGAGACCCTGAAGGAATTGTAAAGAATTTCCCAGTTTTTCTGTTTTATTTTTGAAATTCCTTTTTATAGTGGGTTTGAGCTGATTCTCGCTGCCATATTTATTCCAGTCTAGACACACTTGATTCCCTTACGGAGACATATCAATACATAGGTTTTAAGATTCTTACTAGTCAGATATATTCCTCTGCGGGAAATATGGGGTTTTGAGTCCCTTTCACCGAGGAAGGTGTAGGTCTTGTCTATTCCATAGTTGGTTTTTGGAACGGTACCTGTGCTTATATCAAACTCTGGTTTTATGCATCACCCCACCTCTCCTTCCCCCTTAAGCAGGCATAAGAGAGTTTTCTAAATGTGAGACACTGTTCTCTTTCCTAACTCAGTTCAAGTGTAGCCATGTTTACAGGGTCTTCATAAGTGATATCTTATGATAAGTTTCTTTTTCTGTGTGACTTATTTCACTTACAATCATCGTACCTGAATCCACCCATTTTGCTGCTACTGGTCTTATGACATTGATTTCATGGCTGAGGGATATTCCATCGTACGTAAGTACCACAATTTTTTGAACCATTTTTATATTTCCTGGGATATTTAAGGTGTACCCAAGTTGAGGTCCTTGTAAGCAGTGCAGCCCTAAATTTTGGGGTGGCTGTGTCTTTTTGATTTTCAGTTTTCCCAAGGTATATTCCCTAGACTGGAAGTGCCCTTGGCTCTGTAGCTCTGTTGTTTACTTGTTTTAGGGAACACAATGCACTCCTCCAGAGAGGCAGTTGGCAATTTACATCCCGCCCATCAGCATAACAAGGCACCCTGTTCTCCAGGGCCTGTCTTGCCTTTCTGGTTTTTACACATTTTGTGGATGTCCCTTTTGACTGGTGGGAAGTGATACTTCTTTGTAGTGCAGATTTGCATTGCCCGCTTGCTTGCTTGGCCAAAAAGGGCGTATGCGTTTTCTCCTGAATATATTCAGGAGAAAACGCATACGCCCTTTTTGGCCAAGTGCATCATTGTCGAAGTTGTGCCCCTCTTCCTGTGCTTTAAACGTGATTCCAACGTACCTCTTGAAATCTGTTTCCTGCTATTCTGCCTCGCTTTCAAGTCCGCCTCGTTGCCTTCCCTCAATAGATTTTTGGATGATAGTTGTCCTTTATTACTCGGCCAGTTTGTGAATTGCTGTGCCCCTGAGCTCCATTTTTCAACTCGTTTTTGGTGAGCTGACCGCAAGTCCAAAATTTTGGTTCAGGACCTATACTGGTTCCCGGTGGGTGGCTGAGACTTTGGTTAATTCTTCTTCCTGCCGGGAAATTACAGTGATATGTGCCCGTCCAAATGCCTAACAGCTACTCTCTCATTGGTTCTCCCTCTTCCCTTTCATCCTCTGCCAAATTGGCAACGTGTGTGAACCCGGAGGTTAAAGGGGCTGTATCTCCAAGATGGGAGGTTGATAGTAAAGCAGAAGAAAAGTCAAACCGGAGCACCAGGAGAGGGACTATTCGTTGAGTTTTAGAAATCTTTCGTATTCACTGTGTGTCCATTCTCTAGGTTTCCCGTACATGTTATAGCTGTAGTAATATTCCCTTCAACCTGGAGAGTTGGGGCCCATGGAATGGGTGCCAGGCATTTGTGATTTAAAGGGTCTGCATTTGCCCACCCAATCTCACCAATCGTCTCAGTCCCAAGTGTCCCTACTTATGCCACATCCAGCTGTCGTTTTAGATAAGGTCATTCCAGGTTTCATCAGGGACCCTGAAGGAATTGTAAAGAATTTCCCAGTTTTTTTGTTTTGTTTTTGAAATTCCTTTTTATAGTGGGTTTGAGCTGATTCTCGCTGCCATGTTTATGCCAGTCTAGACACACTTGTTTCCCTTACGGAGACATATCAATACATAGGTTTTAAGATTCTTACTAGTCAGAGATATTCCTCTGTGGGAAATATGGGGTTTTGAGTCCCTTTCACTGAGGAAGGTGTAGGTTTGTCTATTCCCTAGTTGGTTTTTGGAACGGTACTTGTCCTTATATCAAACTCTGGTTTTATGCATCAACCCACCTCTCTTTCCCCCTTAAGCAGGCATAAGAGTGTTTTCTAAATATGAGACACTGTTCTCTTTCCTAACTCAGTTCAAGTGAAGCCATGTTTATAGGATCATCATAAGTGATAACTTATGATACGTTTCTTTTTCTGTGTGATTTATTTCACTTAGAATCATCGTACCTGAATCCACCCATTTTGCTGCTACTGGTCTTATGACATTGATTTCATGGCTGAGGGATATTCCATCGTACGTAAGTACCACAATTTTTTGAACGATTTTTATATTTCCTGGGATACTTAAGGTGTATCCAAGTTGAGGTCTTTGTAAGCAGTGCAGCCGTAATTTTGTGGTGGCTCTGTATTATTGATTTTCAATTTTCCCAAGGTATATTCCCTAGACTGGAAGTGCCCTTGGCTCTGTAGCTCTGTTCTTTACTTGTTTTAGGGAACGCAATGCATTCCTCCAGAGAGGCAGTTGGCAATTTACATCCCTCCCATCAGCATAACAAGGCTCCCTGTTCTCCAGGGCCTGTCTTGCCTTTCTGGTTTTTACACATTTTGTGGATGTCCCTTTTGACCCGTGGGAAGTGATACCTCTTTGTAGTGCAGATTTGCATTGCCCGCTTGCTTGCTTGGCCAAAAAGGGCGTATGCGTTTTCTCCTGAATATATTCAGGAGAAAACGCATACGCCCTTTTTGGACAAGGGCATCATTTTCGAAGTTGTGCCCCTCTTCCTGTGCTTTAAAGGCAATTCCAACGTACCTCTTGAAATCTGTTTCCTGCTATTCTGCCTCGCTTTCAACTCCGCCTCGTTGCCTTCCCTCAACAGATTTTTGGACGATAGTTGTCCTTTATTACTCGGCCAGTTTGTGAATTGCTGTGCCCCTGAGCTCCATTTTTCAACTCGTTTTTGGTGAGCTGACCGCAAGTCCAAAATTTTGGTTCAGGATCTATACTGATTCCCGGTGGGTGGCTGAGACTTTGGTTAATTCTTCTTCCTGCCGGGAAATTACAGAGATATGTGCCCGTCCAAATGCCTAACAGCTACTCTCTCATTGGATCTCCCTCTTCCCTTTCATCCTCTGCCAAATTGGCAACCTGTGCGAACCAGGAGGTTAAAGGGGCTGTCTCTCCAAGTTGGGAGGTTGATAATAAAGGAGATGGAAAGTCAAACCGGAGCACCAGGAGAGGGACTATTCGTTGAGTTTTAGAAACCTTTCGTATTCACAGTGTGTCCATTCTCTAGGATTACCGTACATGTTATATCTGTAGTAATATTCCCTTCAACCTGGAGAGTTGGGACCCATGGAATGTGTGCCATGCATTATTGCTTTAAAGGGTCTGCATTTGCTCACCCAATCTCACCAATCCTCTCAGTCCCAAGTGTCCAGCCTTATGCCACATCCAGCTGTCATTGTAGATAGGGTCATTTCAGGTTTCATCAGAGACCCTGAAGGAATTGTAAAGAATTTCCCAGTTTTTTTGTTTTATTTTTGAAATTCCTTTTTATAGTGGGTTTGAGCTGATTCTCGCTGCCATATTTATCCCAGTTTAGACACACTTGATTCCCTTACGGAGACATATCAATACATAGGTTTTAAGATTCTTACTAGTCAGATATATTCCTCTGCGGGAAATATGGGGTTTTGAGTCCCTTTCACTGAGGAAGGTGTAGGTCTTGTCTATTCCATAGTTGGTTTTTGGAACGGTACCTGTGCTTATATCAAACTCTGGTTTTATGCATCACCCCACCTCTCCTTCCCCCTTAAGCAGGCATAAGAGTGTTTTCTAAATGTGAGACACTGTTCTCTTTCCTAACTCAGTTCAAGTGTAGCCATGTTTACAGGATCTTCATAAGTGATATCTTATGATAAGTTTCTTTTTCTGTGTGACTTATTTCACTTAGAATCATCGTACCTGAATCCACCCATTTTGCTGCTACTGGTCTTATGACATTGATTTCATGGCTGAGGGATATTCCATCGTACGTAAGTACCACAATTTTTTGAACCATTTTTATATTTCCTGGGATATTTAAGGTGTACCCAAGTTGAGGTCCTTGTAAGCAGTGCAGCCCTAAATTTTGTGGTGGCTGTGTCTTTTTGATTTTCAGTTTTCCCAAGGTATATTCCCTAGACTGGAAGTGCCCTTGGCTCTGTATCTCTGTTGTTTACTTGTTTTAGGGAACAAAATGCACTCCTCCAGAGACGCAGTTGGCAATTTACATCCCGCCCATCAGCATAACAAGGCTCCCTGTTCTCTAGGGCCTGTCTTGCCTTTCTGGTTTTTACACATTTTGTGGATGTCCCTTTTGACTGGTGGGAAGTGATACTTCTTTGTAGTGCAGATTTGCATTGCCCGCTTGCTTGCTTGGCCAAAAAGGGCGTATGCGTTTTCTCCTGAATATATTCAGGAGAAAACGCATACGCCCTTTTTGGCCAAGTGCATCATTGTCGAAGTTGTGCCCCTCTTCTTGTGCTTTAAAGGCGATTCCAACGTACCTCTTGAAATCTGTTTCCTGCTAGTCTGCCTCGCTTTCAAGTCCGCCTCGTTGCCTTCCCTCAACAGATTTTTGGACGATAGTTGTCCTTTATTACTCGGCCAGTTTGTGAATTGCTGTGCCCCTGACCTCCATTTTTCAACTCGTTATTTGTGAGCTGACCGCAAGTCCAAAATTTTGGTTCAGGACCTATGCTGGTTCCCGGTGGGGGGTTGAGACATTGGTTAATTCTTCTTCCTGCCGGGAAGTTAGAGTGATATGTGCCCGTCCAAATGCCTAACAGCTACTCTCTCATTGGTTCTCCCTCTTCCCTTTCATCCTCTGCCAAATTGGAAACCTGTGCGAACCAGGAGGTTAAAGGGGCTGTCTCTCCAAGTTGGGAGATTGATAGTAAAGCAGATGGAAAGTCAAACCGGAGCACCAGGAGAGGGACTATTCGTTGAGTTTTAGAAACCTTTCGTATTCACAGTGTGTCCGTTCTTTAGGTTTCCCGTACATGTTATAACTGTAGTAATATTCCCTTCAACCAGGAGAGTTGGGACCCATGGAATGGGTGCCAGGCATTTGGGCTTTAAAGGGTCTGCATTTGCTCACCCAATCTCACCAATCGTCTCAGTCCCAAGTGTACCTCCTTATGCCACATCCAGCTGTCATTGTAGATAGGGTCATTCCAGGTTTCATCAGAGATGCTGAAGGAATTGTAAAGAATTTCCCAGTTTTTTTGTTTTGTTTTTGAAATTCCTTTTTAGAGTGGGTTTGAGCTGATTCTCGCTGCCATGTTTATGCCAGTCTAGACACACTTGATTCCCTTACGGAGACATATCAATACATAGGTTTTAAGATTTTTACTTGTCAGATATATTCCTCTGCGGGAAATATGGGGTTTTGAGTCCCTTTCACTGAGGAAGGTGTAGGTCTTGTCTATTCCATAGTTGGTTTTTGGAACGGTACCTCTGCTTATATCAAACTCTGGTTTTATGCATCACCCCACCTCTCCTTCCCCCTTAAGCAGGCATAAGAGTGTTTTCTAAATGTGAGACACTGTTCTCTTTCCTAACTCAGTTCAAGTGTAGCCATGTTTACAGGATCTTCATAAGTGATATCTTATGATAAGTTTCTGTTTCTGTGTGACTTATTTCACTTAGAATCATCGTACCTGAATCCACCCATTTAGCTGCTACTGGTCTTATGACATTGATTTCATGGCTGAGGGATATCCCATCATACGTAAGTACCACAATTTTTTGAACCATTTTTATATTTCCTGGGATATTTAAGGTGTACCCAAGTTGAGGTCCTTGTAAGCAGTGCAGCCCTAAATTTTGGGGTGGCTGTGTCTTTTTGATTTTCAGTTTTCCCAAAGTATATTCCCTAGACTGGAAGTGCCCTTGGCTCTGTAGCTCTGTCTTTACTTGTTTTAGGGAACACAATGCACTCCTCCAGAGTGGCAGTTGGCAATTTACATCCCGCCCATCAGCATAACAAGGCTCCCTGTTCTCCAGGGCCTGTCTTGCTTTTCTGGTTTTTACACATTTTGTGGATGTCCCTTTTAACCGGTGGGAAGTGATACTTCTTTGTAGTGCAGATTTGCATTGCCCGCTTGCTTGCTTGGGCAAAAAGGGTGTATGCGTTTTCTGCTGATTATATTCAGGAGAAAACACATACGCCCTTTTTGGCCAAGTGCATCATTGTCGAAGTTGTGCCCCTCTTCCTGTGCTTTAAAGGTGATTCCAACGTACCTCTTGATATCTGTTTCCTGCTATTCTGCCTCGCTTTCAAGTCCGCCTCGTTGCCTTCCCTCAACAGATTTTTGGACGATAGTTGTCCTTTATTACTCGGCCAGTTTGTGAATTGCTGTGCCCCTGAGCTCCAATTTCCAACTCGTTTTTGGTGAGCTGACCGCAAGTCCGAAATTTTGGTTCAGGACCTATGCTGGTTTCCGGTGGGTGGCTTAGACTTTGGTTAATTCTTCTTCCTGCCGGGGAAATTACAGTGATATGTGCCCGTTCAAATGCCTAACATCTACTCTCTCATTGGTTCTCCCTCTTCCCTTTCATCCTCTGCCAAATTGGCAACCTGTGCGAACCAGGAGGTTAAAGGGGCTGTCTCTCCAAGTTGGGAGGATGATAGTAAAGCAGGTGTAAAGTCAAACCAGAGCACCAGGAGACGGACTATTCGTTGAGTTTTAGAAACCTTTCGTATTCACAGTGTGTCCGTTGTCTAGGTTTCCCATACATGTTATAGCTGTAGTAATATTCCCTTCAACCTGGAGAGTTGGGACCCATGGAATGGGTGCCATGCATTATTGCTTTAAAGGGTCTGCATTGGCTCACCCAATCTCACCAATCCTCTCAGTCCCAAGTGTCCAGCCATATGCCACATCCAGCTGTCGTTGTAGATAGGGTCATTCCAGGTTTCATCAGAGACCCTGAAGGAATTGTAAAGAATTTCCCAGTTTTTTTGTTTTGTTTTTGAAATTCCTTTTTATAGGGGGTTTCAGCTGATTCTCGCTACCATGTTTATGCCAGTCTAGACACACTTGATTCCCTTACGGAGACATATCAATACATAGGTTTTAAGATTCTTACTAGTCAGATATATTCCTCTGCGGGAAATATGGGGTTTTGAGTCCCTTTCACTGAGGAAGGTGTAGGACTTGTCTATTCCATAGTTGGTTTTTGGAACGGTACCTGTGCTTATATCAAACTCTGGTTTTATGCATCACCCCACCTCTCCTTCCCCCTTAAGCAGGCATAAGGGTGTTTTCTAAATGTGAAACACTGTTCTCTTTCCTAACTCAGTTCAAGTGTAGCCATGTTTACAGGATCTTCTTAAGTGGTATCTTATGATAAGTTTCTTTTTCTGTGTGACTTATTTCACTTAGAATCATCGTACCTGAATCCACCCATTTTGCTGCTACTGGTCTTATGACATTGATTTCATGGCTGAGGGATATTCCTTCCTACGTAAGTACCACAATTTTTTGAACGATTTTTATATTTCCTGGGATATTTAAGGTGTACCCAAGTTGAGGTCCTTGTAAGCAGTGCAGCCCTAAATTTTGGGGTGGCTCTGTCTTATTGATTTTCAGTTTTCCCAAGGTATATTCCCTAGACTGGAAGTGCCCTTGGCTCTGTAGCTCTGTTGTTTACTTGTTTTAGGAAACACAATGCACTCCTCCAGAGAGGCAGGTGGCAATTTACATCCCGCCCATCAGCATAACAAGGCTCCCTGTTCTCCAGGGCCTGTCTTGCCTTTCTGGTTTTTACACATTTTGTGGATGTCCCTTTTGACCGGTGGGAAGTGATACTTCTTTGTAGTGCAGATTTGCATTGCCCGCTTGCTTGATTGGCCAAAAAGGGTGTATGCGTTTTCTCCTGAATATATTCAGGAGAAAATGTATACGCCCTTTTTGGGCAAGTGCATCATTGTCGAAGTTGTGCCACTCTTCCTGTGCTTTAAAGGCGATTCCAAGGTACCTCTTGAAATCTATTTCCTGCTATTCTGCCTCGCTTCCAAGTCCGCCTCGTTGCCTTCCCTCAACAGATTTCTGGACGATAGTTGTCCTTTATTACTCGGCCAGTTTGTGAATTGCTGGGCCCCTGAGCTCCATTTTTCAAATCGTTTTTGGTGAGCTGACCGCAAGTCCAAAATTTTGGTTCAGGACCTATACTGGTTCCCGATGGGAGGCTGAGACGTTGGTTAATTCTTCTTCCTGCCGGGAAGTTAGAGTGATATGTGCCCGTCCAAATGCCTAACAGCTACTCTCTAATTGGTTCTCCCTCTTCCCTTTCATCCTCTGCCAAATTGGCAACCTGTGCAAACCAGGAGGTTAAAGGGGCTTTCTCTCCAAGTTGGGAGGTTGATAGTAAAGCAGATGGAAAGTCAAACCAGAGCACCAGGAGAGGGACTATTCGTTGAGTTTTAGAAACATTTTGTATTCACAGTGTGTCCGTTCTCTAGGTTTCCCATACATGTTATAGCTGTAGTAATATTCCCTTCTACCTGGAGAGTTGGGACCCATTGAATGGGTGCCAGGCATTTGTGCTTTAAAGGGTCTGCATTTGCTCACCCAATCTCACAAATCGTCTCAGTCCCAAGTGTCCCTCCTTATGCCACATCCCGCTGTCGTTGTAGATAGGGTCATTCCAAGTTTCATCAGAGACCCTGAAGGAATTGTAAAGAATTTCCCAGTTTTTTTGTTTTGTTTTTGAAATTCCTTTTTAGAGTGGGTTTGAGCTGATTCTCGCTGCCATGTTTATGCCAGTCTAGACACACTTCATTCTCTTACGGAGACATATCAATACATAGGTTTTAAGATTCTTACTAGTCAGATATATTCCTCTGCGGGAAATATGGGGTTTTGAGTCCCTTTCACTGAGGAAGGTGTAGGTCTTGTCTATTCCATAGTTGGTTTTTGGAACGGTACCTGTGCTTATATCAAACTCTGGTTTTATGCATCACCCCACCTCTCCTTCCCCCTTAAGCAGGCATAAGAGTGTTTTCTAAATGTGAGACACTGTTCTCTTTCCTAACTCAGATCAAGTGTAGCGATGTTTACAGGATCTTCATAAGTGATATCTTATGATAAGTTTATTTTTCTGTGTGACTTATTTCACTTAGAATCATCGTACCTGAATCCACCCATTTTGCTGCTACTGGTCTTATGACATTGATTTCATGGCTGAGGGATATTCCATCGTACGTAAGTACCACAATTTTTTGAACCATTTTTATATTTCCTGGGATACTTAAGGTGTACCCAATTTGAGGTCCTTGTAAGCAGTGCAGCCCTAAATTTTGGGGTGGCTCTGTCTTATTGATTTTCAGTTTTCCCAAGGTATATTCCCTAGACTGGAAGTGCCCTTGGCTCAGTAGCTCCGTTCTTTACTTGTTTTAGGGAACACAATGTACTCTTCCAGAGAGGCAGTTGTCAATTTACATGCCGCCCATCAGCATAACAAGGCTCCCTGTTCTCCAGGGCCTGTCTTGCCTTTCTGGTTTTTACACATTTTGTGGATGTCCCTTTTGACCGGTGGGAAGTGATACTTCTTTGTAGTACAGATTTGCATTGCCCGCTTGCTTGCTTGGCCAAAAAGGGCGTATGCGTTTTCTCCTGAATATATTCAGGAGAAAACGCATATGCCCTTTTTGGCCAAATGCATCATTGTCGAAGTTGTGCCCCTCTTCCTGTGCTTTAAAGGCGATTCCAACGTACCTCTTGAAATCTGTTTCCTGCTATTCTGCCTCGCTTTCAAGTCCGCCTCGTTGCCTTCCCTCAACAGATTTTTGGACGATACTTGTCCTTTATTACTTGGCCAGTTTGTGAATTGCTGTGCCCCTGAGCTCCATTTTTCAACTCGTTTTTTGTGAGCTGACCGCAAGTCCAAAGTTTTGGTTCAGGACCTATGCTGGTTCCCGGTGGGTGGCTGAGACTTTGGTTAATTCTTCTTCCTGCTGGGAAATTACAGAGATATGTGCCCGTCCAAATGCCTAACAGCTACTCTCTCATTGGTTCTCTCTCTTCCCTTTCATCCTCTGCCAAATGGGCAACCTGTGTGAACTGGGAGGTTAAAGGGGCTGTCTCTCCAAGTTGGGAGGTTGATAGTAAAGCTGATGGAAAGTCAAAACGGAGCACCAGGAGACGGACTATTCGTTGAGTTTTAGAAACCTTTCGTATTCACAGTGTGTCCGTTCTCTAGGTTTCCCGTACGTGTTATAACTGTAGTAATATTCCCTTCAACCTGGAGAGTTGGGACCCATGGAATGGGTGCCATGCATTATTGCTTTAAAGGGTCTGCATTTGCTCACCCACTCTCACCAATCCTCTCAGTCCCAAGTGTCCAGCCTTATGCCACATCCAGCTGTCGTTGTAGATAGGGTCATTCCAGGTTTCATCAGAGACCCTGAAGGAATTGTAAAGAATTTCCCAGTTTTTTTGTTTTGTTTTTGAAATTCCTTTTTATAGTGGGTTTGAGCTGATTCTCGCTGCCATGTTTATGCCAGTCTAGACACACTTCATTCCCTTACAGAGACATATCAATACATAGGTTTTAAGATTCTTACTAGTCAGATATATTCCTCTGCGGGAAATATGGGATTTTGAGTCCCTTTCACTGAGGAAGGTGTAGGTCTTGTCTATTCCATAGTTGGTGTTTGGAACGGTACCTGTGCTTATATCAAACTCTGGTTTTATGCATCACCCCATCTCTCCTTCCCCCTTAAGCAGGCATAAGTGTGTTTTCTAAATGTGAGACACTGTTCTCTTTCCTAACTCAGTTCAAGTGTAGCCATGTTTATAGGGCCTTCATAAGTGATATCTTATGATAAGTTTCTTTTTCTGTGTGACTTATTTCACTTAGAATCATCGTACCTGAATCCACCCATTTTGCTGCTACTGGTCTTATGACATTGATTTCATGGCTGAGGGATATTCCATCGTACGTAAGTAACACAATATTTTGAACCATTTTTATATTTCCTGGGATACTTAAGGTGTATCCAAGTTGAGGTCCTTGTAAGCAGTGTAGCCCTAAATTTTGGGGTGGCTCTGTCTTATTGATTTTCAGTTCTCCCGAGGTATATTCCCTAGACTGGAAGTGCCCTTGGCTCTCTAGCTCTGTTCTTTACTTGTTTTAGGGAACACAGTGCACTCCTCCAGAGAGGCAGTTGGCAATTTACATCCCGCCCATCAGCATAACAAGGCTCCCTGTTCTCCAGGGCCTGTCTTGCCTTTCTGGTTTTTACACATTTTGTGGATGTCCCTTTTGACCAGTGGGAAGTGATACTTCTTTGTAGTGCAGATTTGCATTGCCCGCTTGCTTGCTTGGCCAAAAAGGGCGTATGCATTTTCTCCTGAATATATTCAGGAGAAAACGCATACGCACTTTTTGGCCAAGTGCATCATTGTCGAAGTTGTGCCCCTCTTCCTGTGCTTTAAATGCGATTCCAACGTACCTCTTGAAATCTGTTTCCTGCTATTCTGCCTCGCTTTCAAGTCTGCCTCGTTGCCTTTCCTCAACAGATTTTTGGACGATAGTTGTCCTTTATTACTCGGCCAGTTTGTGAATTGCTGTGCCCCTGAGCTCCATTTTTCAACTCGTTTTTGGTGAGCTGACCGCAAGTCCAAAATTTTGGTTCAGGACCTATACTGGTTCCCGGTGGGTGGCTGAGACTTTGGTTAATTTTTCTTCCTGCCGGGAAATTACAGTGATATGTGCCCGTCCAAATGCCTAACAGCTACTCTCTCATTGGTTCTCCCTCTTCCCTTTCATCCTCTGCCAAATTGGCAACCTGTGCGAACCAGGAGGTTAAAGGGGCTGTCTCTCCAAGTTGGGAGGTTGATAGTAAAGCAGATGGAAAGTCAAACCGGAGCCCCAGGAGAGGGACTATTCATTGAGTTTTAGAAACCTTTCGTATACACAGTGTGTCCGTTCTCTAGGTTTCCCATACATGTTATAACTGTAGTAATATTCCCTTCAACCTGGAGAGTTGGGACCCATGGAATGGGTGCCATGCATTATTGCTTTAAAGTGTCTGCATTTGCTCACCCAATCTCACCAATTCTCTCAGTCCCAAGTGTCCAGCCTTATGCCACATCCAGCTGTCGTTGTAGATAGGGTCATTCCAGGTTTCATCAGAGACCCTGAAGGAATTGTAAAGAATTTCCCAGTTTTTTTGTTCTGTTTTTGAAATTCCTTTTTATAGTGGGTTTGAGCTGATTCTCGCTGCCATGTTTATGTCAGTCTAGACACACTTGATTCCCTTACAGAGACATATCAATACATAGGTTTTAAGATTCTTACTAGTCAGATATATTCCTCTGCGGGAAATATGTGGTTTTGAGTCCCTTTCACTGAGGAAGGTGTAGGTCTTGTCTATTCCATAGTTGGTTTTTGGAACGGTACCTGTGCTTATATCAAACTCTGGTTTTATGCATCACCCCACCTCTCCTTCCCCCTAAGCAGGCATAAGAGTGTTTTCTAAATGTGAGACACTGTTCTCTTTCCTAACTCAGTTCAAGTGTAGCCATGTTTACAGGATCTTCATAAGTGATATCTTATGATAAGTTTCTTTTTCTGTGTGACTTATTTCACTTAGAATCATCGTACCTGAATCCACCCATTTTGCTGCTACTGGTCTTATGACATTGATGTCATGGCTGAGGGATATTCCATCGTACTTAAGTAACACAATTTTTTGAACCATTTTTATATTTCCTGGTGTACTTAAGGTGTACCCAAATTGAGGTCCTTGTAAGCAGTGCAGCCCTAAATTTTGGGGTGGCTCTTTCTTATTGATTTTCCATTTTCCCAAGGTGTATTCCCTAGACTGGAAGTGCCCTTGGCTCTGTAGCTCTGTTGTTTACTTGTTTTAGGGAACACAATGCACTCCTCCAGAGAGGCAGTTGGCAATTTACATCCCGCCCATCAGCATAACAAGGCTCCCTGTTCTCCAGGGCCTGTCTTGCCTTTCTGGTTTTTACACATTTTGTGGATGTCCCTTTTGACCGGTGGGAAGTGATACATCTTTGTAGTGCAGATTTGCATTGCCCGCTTGCTTGCTTGGCCAAAAAGGGCGTATGCGTTTTCTCCTGAATATATTCAGGAGAAAACGCATACGCCCTTTTTGGCCAAGTGCATCATTGTCGAAGTTTTGCCCCTCTTCCTGTGCTTTAAAGGCGATTCCAACGTACCTCTTGAAATCTGTTTCCTGCTATTCTGCCTCGCTTTCAAGTCCGCCTCGTTGCCTTCCCTCAACAGATTTTTGGACGATACTTGTCCTTTATTACTTGGCCAGTTTGTGAATTGCTGTGCCCCTGAGCTCCATTTTTCAACTCGTTTTTTGTGAGCTGACCGCAAGTCCAAAATTTTGGTTCAGGACCTATGCTGGTTCCCGGTGGGTGGCTGAGACTTTGGTTAATTCTTCTTCCTGCCAGGAAATTACAGAGATATGTGCCCGTCCAAATGCCTAACAGCTACTCTCTCATTGGTTCTCTCTCTTCCCTTTCATCCTCTGCCAAATGGGCAACCTGTGTGAACTGGGAGGTTAAAGGGGCTGTCTCTCCAAGTTGGGAGGTTGATAATAAAGCTGATGGAAAGTCAAAACGGAGCACCAGGAGACGGACTATTCGTTGAGTTTTAGAAACCTTTCGTATTCACAGTGTGTCCGTTCTCTAGGTTTCCCGTACGTGTTATAACTGTAGTAATATTCCCTTCAACCAGGAGAGTTGGGACCCATGGAATGGGTGCCATGCATTATTGCTTTAAAGGGTCTGCATTTGCTCACCCACTCTCATCAATCCTCTCAGTCCCAAGTGTCCAGCCTTATGCCACATCCAGCTTTCGTTGTAGATAGGGTCATTCCAGGTTTCATCAGAGACCCTGAAGGAATTGTAAAGAATTTCCCAGTTTTTTTGTTTTGTTTTTGAAATTCCTTTTTATAGTGGGTTTGAGCTGATTCTCGCTGCCATGTTTATGCCAGTCTAGACACACTTGATTCCCTTACAGAGACATATCAATACATAGGTTTTAAGATTCTTACTAGTCAGATATATTCCTCTGCGGGAAATATGTGGTTTTGAGTCCCTTTCACTGAGGAAGGTGTAGGTCTTGTCTATTCCATAGTTGGTTTTTGGAACGGTACCTGTGCTTATATCAAACTCTGGTTTTATGCATCACCCCACCTCTCCTTCCCCCTAAGCAGGCATAAGAGTGTTTTCTAAATGTGAGACACTGTTCTCTTTCCTAACTCAGTTCAAGTGTAGCCATGTTTACAGGATCTTCATAAGTGATATCTTATGATAAGTTTCTGTTTCTGTGTGACTTATTTCACTTAGAATCATCGTACCTGAATCCACCCATTTTGCTGCTACTGGTCTTATGACATTGATGTCATGGCTGAGGGATATTCCATCGTACTTAAGTAACACAATTTTTTGAACCATTTTTATATTTCCTGGTGTACTTAAGGTGTACCCAAATTGAGGTCCTTGTAAGCAGTGCAGCCCTAAATTTTGGGGTGGCTCTGTCTTATTGATTTTCCGTTTTCCCAAGGTGTATTCCCTAGACTGGAAGTGCCCTTGGCTCTGTAGCTCTGTTGTTTACTTGTTTTAGGGAACACAATGCACTCCTCCAGAGAGGCAGTTGGCAATTTACATCCCGCCCATCAGCATAACAAGGCTCCCTGTTCTCCAGGGCCTGTCTTGCCTTTCTGGTTTTTACACATTTTGTGGATGTCCCTTTTGACCCGTGGGAAGTGATACATCTTTGTAGTGCAGATTTGCATTGCCCGCTTGCTTGCTTGGCCAAAAAGGGCGTATGCGTTTTCTCCTGAATATATTCAGGAGAAAACGCATACGCCCTTTTTGGCCAAGTGCATCATTGTCGAAGTTGTGCCCCTCTTCCTGTGCTTTAAAGGCGATTCCAACGTACCTCTTGAAATCTGTTTCCTGCTATTCTGCCTCGCTTTCAAGTCCGCCTCGTTGCCTTCCCTCAACAGATTTTTGGACGATAGTTGTCCTTTATTACTCGGCCAGTTTGTGAATTGCTGTGCCCCTGACCTCCATTTTTCAACTCGTTATTTGTGAGCTGACCGCAAGTCCAAAATTTTGGTTCAGGACCTATGCTGGTTCCCGGTGGGGGGCTGAGACTTTGGTTAATTCTTCTTCCTGCCGGGAAATTACAGTGATATGTGCCCGTCCAAATGCCTAACAGCTACTCTCTCATTGGTTCTCCCTCTTCCCTTTCATCCTCTGCCAAATTGGAAACCTGTGAGAACCAGGAGGTTAAAGGGGCTGTCTCTCCAAGTTGGGAGATTGATAGTAAAGCAGATGGAATGTCAAACCGGAGCACCAGGAGAGGGACTATTCGTTGAGTTTTAGAAACCTTTCGTATTCACAGTGTGTCCGTTCTTTAGGTTTCCCGTACATGTTATAACTGTAGTAATATTCCCTTCGACCTGGAGAGTTGGGACCCATGGAATGGGTGCCAGGCATTTGGGCTTTAAAGTGTCTGCATTTGCTCACCCAATCTCACCAATCGTCTCAGTCCCAAGTGTACCTCCTTATGCCACATCCAGCTGTCATTGTTGATAGGGTCATTCCAGGATTCATCAGAGATGCTGAAGGAATTGTAAAGAATTTCCCAGTTTTTTTGTTTTGTTTTTGAAATTCCTTTTTATAGTGGGTTTGAGCTGATTCTCGCTGCCATGTTTATGCCAGTCTAGACACACTTGATTCCCTTACGGAGACATATCAATACATAGGTTTTAAGATTTTTACTTGTCAGATATATTCCTCTGCGGGAAATATGGGGTTTTGAGTCCCTTTCACTGAGGAAGGTGTAGGTCTTGTCTATTCCATAGTTGGTTTTTGGAACGGTACCTGTGCTTATATCAAACTCTGGTTTTATGCATCACCCCACCTCTCCTTCCCCCTTAAGCAGGCATAAGAGTGTTTTCTAAATGTGAGACACTGTTCTCTTTCCTAACTCAGTTCAAGTGTAGCCATGTTTACAGGATCTTCATAAGTGATATCTTATGATAAGTTTCTTTTTCTGTGTGACTTATTTCACTTAGAATCATCGTACCTGAATCCACCCATTTTGCTGCTACTGGTCTTATGACATTGATTTCATGGCTGAGGGATATTCCATCATACGTAAGTACCACAATTTTTTGAACCATTTTTATATTTCCTGGGATATTTAAGGTGTACCCAAGTTGAGGTCCTTGTAAGCAGTGCAGCCCTAAATTTTGGGGTGGCTCTGTCTTATTGATTTTCAGTTTTCCCAAGGTATATTCCATAGACTGGAAGTGCCCTTGGCTCTGTAGCTCTGTTCTTTACTTGTTTTAGGGAACACAATGCACTCCTCCAGAGAGGCAGTTGGCAATTTACATCCCGCCCATCAGCATAACAAGGCTCCCTGTTCTCCAGGGCCTGTCTTGCTTTTCTGGTTTTTACACATTTTGTGGATGTCCCTTTTAACCGGTGGGAAGTGATACTTCTTTGTAGTGCAGATTTGCATTGCCCGCTTGCTTGCTTGGGCAAAAAGGGCGTATGCGTTTTCTGCTGATTATATTCAGGAGAAAACACATACGCCCTTTTTGGCCAAGTGCATCATTGTCGAAGTTTTGCCCCTCTTCCTGTGCTTTAAAGGTGATTCCAACGTACCTCTTGATATCTGTTTCCTGCTATTCTGCCTCGCTTTCAAGTCCGCCTCGTTGCCTTCCCTCAACAGATTTTTGGACGATAGTTGTCCTTTATTACTCGGCCAGTTTGTGAATTGCTGTGCCCCTGACCTCCATTTTTCAACTCGTTATTTGTGAGCTGACCGCAAGTCCAAAATTTTGGTTCAGGACCTATGCTGGTTCCCGGTGGGGGGTTGAGACATTGGTTAATTCTTCTTCCTGCCGGGAAGTTAGAGTGATATGTGCCCGTCCAAATGCCTAACAGCTACTCTCTCATTGGTTCTCCCTCTTCCCTTTCATCCTCTGCCAAATTGGAAACCTGTGCGAACCAGGAGGTTAAAGGGGCTGTCTCTCCAAGTTGGGAGATTGATAGTAAAGCAGATGGAAAGTCAAACCGGAGCACCAGGAGAGGGACTATTCGTTGA
The DNA here is from genome assembly GCF_949752795.1 of Hyperoodon ampullatus. NCBI lineage: Eukaryota > Metazoa > Chordata > Mammalia > Artiodactyla > Ziphiidae > Hyperoodon > Hyperoodon ampullatus. The sequence goes on along the minus strand of NW_027640481.1, from coordinate 4,006 downwards.
GTTTTAGAAACCTTTCGTATTCACAGTGTGTCCGTTCTTTAGGTTTCCCGTACATGTTATAACTGTAGTAATATTCCCTTCAACCAGGAGAGTTGGGACCCATGGAATGGGTGCCAGGCATTTGGGCTTTAAAGGGTCTGCATTTGCTCACCCAATCTCACCAATCGTCTCAGTCCCAAGTGTACCTCCTTATGCCACATCCAGCTGTCATTGTAGATAGGGTCATTCCAGGTTTCATCAGAGATGCTGAAGGAATTGTAAAGAATTTCCCAGTTTTTTTGTTTTGTTTTTGAAATTCCTTTTTAGAGTGGGTTTGAGCTGATTCTCGCTGCCATGTTTATGCCAGTCTAGACACACTTGATTCCCTTACGGAGACATATCAATACATAGGTTTTAAGATTTTTACTTGTCAGATATATTCCTCTGCGGGAAATATGGGGTTTTGAGTCCCTTTCACTGAGGAAGGTGTAGGTCTTGTCTATTCCATAGTTGGTTTTTGGAACGGTACCTCTGCTTATATCAAACTCTGGTTTTATGCATCACCCCACCTCTCCTTCCCCCTTAAGCAGGCATAAGAGTGTTTTCTAAATGTGAGACACTGTTCTCTTTCCTAACTCAGTTCAAGTGTAGCCATGTTTACAGGATCTTCATAAGTGATATCTTATGATAAGTTTCTGTTTCTGTGTGACTTATTTCACTTAGAATCATCGTACCTGAATCCACCCATTTTGCTGCTACTGGTCTTATGACATTGATTTCATGGCTGAGGGATATCCCATCATACGTAAGTACCACAATTTTTTGAACCATTTTTATATTTCCTGGGATATTTAAGGTGTACCCAAGTTGAGGTCCTTGTAAGCAGTGCAGCCCTAAATTTTGGGGTGGCTGTGTCTTATTGATTTTCAGTTTTCCCAAAGTATATTCCCTAGACTGGAAGTGCCCTTGGCTCTGTAGCTCTGTTCTTTACTTGTTTTAGGGAACACAATGCACTCCTCCAGAGAGGCAGTTGGCAATTTACATCCCGCCCATCAGCATAACAAGGCTCCCTGTTCTCCAGGGCCTGTCTTGCTTTTCTGGTTTTTACACATTTTGTGGATGTCCCTTTTGACGGGTGGGAAGTTATACTTCTTTGTAGTGCAGATTTGCATTGCCCGCTTGCTAGCTTGGCCAAAAAGGGCGTATGCGTTTTCTCCTGAATATATTCAGGAGAAAACGCATACGCCCTTTTTGGCCAAGTGCATCATTGTCGAAGTTGTGCCCCTCTTCCTGTGCTTTAAACGTGATTCCAACGTACCTCTTGAAATCTGTTTCCTGCTATTCTGCCTCGCTTTCAAGTCCGCCTCGTTGCCTTCCCTCAATAGATTTTTGGATGATAGTTGTCCTTTATTACTCGGCCAGTTTGTGAATTGCTGTGCCCCTGAGCTCCATTTTTCAACTCGTTTTTGGTGAGCTGACCGCAAGTCCAAAATTTTGGTTCAGGACCTATACTGGTTCCCGGTGGGTGGCTGAGACTTTGGTTAATTCTTCTTCCTGCCGGGAAATTACAGTGATATGTGCCCGTCCAAATGCCTAACAGCTACTCTCTCATTGGTTCTCCCTCTTCCCTTTCATCCTCTGCCAAATTGGCAACGTGTGTGAACCCGGAGGTTAAAGGGGCTGTATCTCCAAGATGGGAGGTTGATAGTAAAGCAGATGAAAAGTCAAACCGGAGCACCAGGAGAGGGACTATTCGTTGAGTTTTAGAAATCTTTCGTATTCACTGTGTGTCCATTCTCTAGGTTTCCCGTACATGTTATAGCTGTAGTAATATTCCCTTCAACCTGGAGAGTTGGGGCCCATGGAATGGGTGCCAGGCATTTGTGATTTAAAGGGTCTGCATTTGCCCACCCAATCTCACCAATCGTCTCAGTCCCAAGTGTCCCTACTTATGCCACATCCAGCTGTCGTTTTAGATAAGGTCATTCCAGGTTTCATCAGGGACCCTGAAGGAATTGTAAAGAATTTCCCAGTTTTTTTGTTTTGTTTTTGAAATTCCTTTTTATAGTGGGTTTGAGCTGATTCTCGCTGCCATGTTTATGCCAGTCTAGACACACTTGTTTCCCTTACGGAGACATATCAATACATAGGTTTTAAGATTCTTACTAGTCAGAGATATTCCTCTGTGGGAAATATGGGGTTTTGAGTCCCTTTCACTGAGGAAGGTGTAGGTTTGTCTATTCCCTAGTTGGTTTTTGGAACGGTACTTGTCCTTATATCAAACTCTGGTTTTATGCATCAACCCACCTCTCTTTCCCCCTTAAGCAGGCATAAGAGTGTTTTCTAAATATGAGACACTGTTCTCTTTCCTAACTCAGTTCAAGTGAAGCCATGTTTATAGTATCATCATAAGTGATAACTTATGATACGTTTCTTTTTCTGTGTGATTTATTTCACTTAGAATCATCGTACCTGAATCCACCCATTTTGCTGCTACTGGTCTTATGACATTGATTTCATGGCTGAGGGATATTCCATCGTACGTAAGTACCACAATTTTTTGAACGATTTTTATATTTCCTGGGATACTTAAGGTGTATCCAAGTTGAGGTCTTTGTAAGCAGTGCAGCCGTAATTTTGTGGTGGCTCTGTATTATTGATTTTCAATTTTCCCAAGGTATATTCCCTAGACTGGAAGTGCCCTTGGCTCTGTAGCTCTGTTCTTTACTTGTTTTAGGGAACGCAATGCATTCCTCCAGAGAGGCAGTTGGCAATTTACATCCCTCCCATCAGCATAACAAGGCTCCCTGTTCTCCAGGGCCTGTCTTGCCTTTCTGGTTTTTACACATTTTGTGGATGTCTCTTTTGACCCGTGGGAAGTGATACCTCTTTGTAGTGCAGATTTGCATTGCCCGCTTGCTTGCTTGGCCAAAAAGGGCGTATGCGTTTTCTCCTGAATATATTCAGGAGAAAACGCATACGCCCTTTTTGGACAAGGGCATCATTTTCGAAGTTGTGCCCCTCTTCCTGTGCTTTAAAGGCAATTCCAACGTACCTCTTGAAATCTGTTTCCTGCTATTCTGCCTCGCTTTCAACTCCGCCTCGTTGCCTTCCCTCAACAGATTTTTGGACGATAGTTGTCCTTTATTACTCGGCCAGTTTGTGAATTGCTGTGCCCCTGAGCTCCATTTTTCAACTCGTTTTAGGTGAGCTGATCGCAAGTCCAAAATTTTGGTTCAGGACCTATACTGGTTCCCGGTGGGGGGCTGAGACTTTGGTTAATTCTTCTTCCTGCCGGGAAATTACAGTGATATGTGCCCGTCCAAATGCCTAACAGCTACTCTCTCATTGGTTCTCCCTCTTCTCTTTCATCCTCTGCCAAATTGGCAACCTGTGCGAACCAGGAGGTTAAAGGGGCTGTCTCTCCAAGTTGGGAGGTTGATAGTAAAGCAGATGAAAAGTCAAACCGGAGCACCAGGAGAGGGACTATTCGTTGAGTTTTAGAAACCTTTCGTATTCACAGTGTGTCCGTTCTCTAGGTTTCCCGTACATGTTATAACTGTAGTAATATTCCCTTCAACCTGGAGAGTTGGGACCCATGGAATGTGTGCCATGCATTATTGCTTTAAATGGTCTGCATTTGTTCACCCAATCTCACCAATCCTCTCAGTCCAAAGTGTCCAGCCTTATGCCACATCCAGCTGTCGTTGTAGATAGGGTCATTCCAGGTTTCATCAGAGACCCTGAAGGAATTGTAAAGAATTTCCCAGTTTTTTTGTTTTGTTTTTGAAATTCCTTTTTATAGTGGGTTTGAGCTGATTCTCGCTGCCATGTTTATGCCATTCTAGACACACTTGATTCCCTTACGGAGACATATCAATACATAGGTTTTAATATTCTTACTAGTCAGATATATTCCTCTGTGGGAAATATGGGGTTTTGAGTCCCTTTCACTGAGGAAGGTGTAGGTCTTGTCTATTCCATAGTTGGTTTTTGGAACGGTACCTGTGCTTATATCAAACTCTGG